>NC_061536.1:5195000-5257500 GCF_022379125.1 Scophthalmus maximus | reverse complement strand
CCAAGACAGAGAGAGAGAGAGAGAGAGAGAGAGAGAGAGAGAGCAGGGATTTAACCACCAATCTAGTTGAGGCTACTATCACTTTGCATTAGTTCAGGTCCTGGTCTTAATTGTCAATTCCCTTTAAGTGTTAAGCCATTATGTGTTAGGTGTAATTAAATGGGGTGTATTTAAGGCAGTCACTAGATGGTGCTCTCTGCTTGAACTGCTTCATCTGAACCCAGCTGCATATGGGACCAGGTCAAATACTCGCCGATGGTGTTCTTCAAATCCGCTTGACTCATGTTCTTCAAATCCGTCAAATGAGAGAGATCTCAATCACAAGCTCGGCAGCTGCTGATCTGAGTCCAAGTGCGGATTATTGTAAAAGGGCAGTGAAAGGCTTTGTGAGTCTCTGACTATGAAAATCAAGAGCCTCTACATAACTATTTAAAAGAGCCATTAATAATAAGGGAACTTTTCCTTTGTTATTATTTCTGCACAACTTAATAAGAGGTAGGGTTCTTTTTATTTTTACAAATTACCTAGTTAAATTACGCTCTGGCTGTAACAAAAATCCACATGAATGTTAGTAGAAAAACTATTGTTCCTTCATGATGTGACAAATTAGAAACAGTACTCTTGATTGATTTTAAAAAGGTTTTTGACTCTGATTCAGGATTGAATAAACATGTTGCGTCTGTGAACTGATTAAAAGTTTGAATTGGGGAAAGGTTCAAATGCAAGACCTACAAGAGCCCTCCTTGTAGCTGTGAAAAGCCCCCAGATCCCTATTACGGAAATGGGACCCCCTTCAGTTCCGGATGAAAGCACATCAGCCTCACAGAGAGAGGTGTCAATTGGTTTCGACTGGGGAGGAGAAGAGGAGAAGGCAAGGATGAGGAGAGAGAGGGAGGGATAAAAGACATTGGCAAGTTACCAAGTGGTGCAGGTGCCAGCCTAACAACAGGCTGCACGAACGCAATGCACAAGGCAAGCGAGGTCTGGCCTGAGCAGGGCCCAGAGACTGTAGGAAAACAAACCAAGCCTATAATGGCAAACACACAGAGAGCAGGACTGTGTGTGTGTGTGTGTGTGTGTGTGTGTGTGTGTGTGTGTGTGTGTGTGTGTGTGTGTGTGTGTGTGAGTGTGTGTGTGAGTGTGTGTGTGTGTGTGTGTGTGTGTGTGTGAGTGTGTGCCCGCACGCCCACATTGTCTATTCATGCAGTGGACGAATAGATCCTTTCATCATCCTTGCGAACATGAAGACACTTTGTGACTTTCAATTCTGTCAAATCTATGCCGAGCTCAAAGAAAAGCTATGAGATAAGGTTAATGCGCTCGATAAATCATCATTCAGAAGTCTGAGACTCAACAAGTCTGTAGTCCAAAAAACAAGAAAACAAATCAAATGTCTGAAGTCTAATTTCTCGGATGAACCACATCATTTAATCTATTGAATGCACTTTAATGCCTATTTGTTAAAAACAATGTTGATTTTGATGAGAGTGATCCGTGCTCTCTAAAAAAAAGAATCAGCTGAATTAAATGTTGTTTCTGATTTGTTGCAATATTAGGTCCTACCCATAACAAAAGAAAATCTCTTTTCCAACTTCAAGAAAATAATTCAGTTGGAAACACAAATGAATTTGGGTTTTATCAAATGAAAGCTTTTAATTGTCTTAACCTGTTAACTTGTGAACAGTTCATACGTGATCAGACCAAAGGTCACTCGGGTCACGTCGTCAGTGGACGCAGCATGTGTCACTGTGAATAAATACAAGCATTAACTTCAACAAAAATTTGAGAGACACACTTTCTCAGAAGCAACTATTTAGAAATGAAATCAGAGGAGAGAGCTCCTCAGAGGCTCCTTTTCAAGTGCAAGTCGTGGATATCCTGAATATTGAATATGTTTTTGTTTTGACCATTTTAAACTTGTCAAAGTTTTCAGGTTGCACCTCTGCACTTAAATGGTAAGGGTGACATTAGTCACTGGGCACACAATGACTTATTAAACGTTTAGGATCAGCTACAGGGTTAATTATTATTATAGCCAGGGGCAAATCTCAGTGAGGCATAATTACAGCTAACAGGCTAGCAAAGAGCGCTGCGTCAAGCTAACTGTAGGAGGTTGCTGACAAACGGAAGTACGCCGCGATTAAGTTTTTTTTCCTTCTTTTTTTTTGGGGGGGGCGTTTTTATGGTTTTTCCTGTATATCACAATCTTCACATTCTTTAACTATGTCGACAGGTTTCATTGCATTTTCCAATGTCATTACTTTAAGGGCAAAAACGTATTGACCCTGGTTTCACCCTCATTGTAATTTATTGCTTTATTTTACTGACGTTTTTCTTTTCTTTCTTTCTTTTACAATGCCCTTTTCTACTGTAACATGGTACATTTCCCAGGTAGAGACTGATACGGGATTATCGTATTATATAACTTATAATCATATCATATACTTTGATTGCTGTACATAAAAGTTTTGCAAGATTTCGGGTGATATTAATAACCAGAAAGCCATATTTAAGTTGAAAGGGATGAGAAATGACGTTATAAATCTTTATATTACCAGTTAATAGTTCGTGTACAGCAACTATTTAATGTGTAGGGCAGTTATGCCCAGTTCAAGGAGCCCCCCCCCCCCGTCGTGCTTTTATTATGACAAGGTCGTAACGGAATCTCTTCGGGTTATGACGGTCGCCTTGACGCGGGCCAGGAGCCCAGCGTGGAGGAGGAGAGGATGTGGTGGTGGGCATGCTGACATCTGCAAAGCCAGAGGTGTGAGTGGAGGACGAGCGCAACGGCCCCGGCGAGCTCCAAGAAAGTCCGAGACATGTAACTTTCTCCTCAAGGTAAAAGTCCTTCCCACCGAAGCGAGCTAACACCGCGTCTCTCTCGTCTTATTTGTCCTGCGGGGACTTTAGTGTTGTTTTTAATGTCGCCGTCACGCAGTTGCGTTCGCTGTCGACAAGTTAATTCTCATTTCCGACTCTGACGCGTTCTGCCGGCGAGATGGTGTGACGAGGAAGCGAACGGCGACGTGTACAAATCAACTTCACGACGCTTGTGGAAAAAGTTCAGACTTGTTTGTCACTGCTCCGACTCACTGCTGCGCCAGTCTGCACATTTGAAGCACGACTGTGCGCTGAGACGTGGTTCTCCAGACTTCACCCTCCTCCCCGCGTTACGACCGTCCCGGGCCGGCCGGGTCCGTGTGACAGGCCGGGAGACGGTGTGTGTGTGTGTGTGTGTGTGTGTGTGTGTGTGTGTCCGGGAGACGGTGTGTGTGTGTGTGTGTGTGTGTGTGTGTGTGTGTGTCCGGGAGACGGTGTGTGTGTGTGTGTGTGTGTGTGTGTGTCCGGGAGACGGTGTGTGTGTGTGTGTGTGTGTGTGTGTGTGTGTCCGGGAGACGTGTGTGTGTGTGTGTGTCCGGGAGACGGTGTGTGTGTGTGTGTGTGTCCGGGAGACGTGTGTGTGTGTGTGTGTGTGTGTCCGTGTGTCCGGGAGACGTGTGTGTGTGTGTGTGTGTGTGTGTGTGTGTGTGAGAGTGTGTGTGTGTGTGTGTGTGAGTGTGTCCGGGTGTCCGGGAGACGTGTGTGTGTGTGTGTGTGTGTGTGTGTGTGTGTGTGTGTGTGTGTGTGTGTGTTTGTTTCCGGGAGACCTGTGTGCGTGTGTGTGTGTGTGTGTTTGTGTGTTCAGGTGTCCGGGAAACGTGTGTGTGTGTGTGTGTGTGTGTGTGTTACCGGGAGACCTGTGTGTGTGTGTGTGTGTGTGTGTGTGTGTTGCTTTCAAGTGAATCTTTCTCCTGCATATGTGAAAACAAGAGAGGGGAAGCAGCATTTGTTCAAGACAGATTGTAATCAAGCAAAGAGACTTGGCTGCGTCGCCGAGAAGACGTTGTCAGTGATCCTGTCACACACACACACACACACACACACACACACACACACACATCTCACGGACAAACACGTCTCACGGACACACACGTCTCACGGACACACACGCACACACACACACACACACACACACACACACACACACACTTGTGGGCCAGTTGGTTAAATGGGGAGGGGATTTGTAGTTGACCCTTCTGGTGGCTGCAGCTTGTGTAACCTGTTCCACTGCTGCACACATCGCGTGTGTTTGTCCTCCTCTCACGAACTGGCTGACGAGGAAGTGAGCCATGTGCGTCGCCGCGCCGCGGTGCAGAGACTGTTCTTTCCAGGCTGACCATGGAGAGTGATGAGTTTTTTTTCCTTACCTCACACAGGTAACCTCATGGCCTTGTCAGTGTGACGGGGTGAAACATGCACCACAGATTGCATCCTTGGAAGCAAATGTGAATCTTAATCTTATCGTTTGTTTCATTCCCTCTTAGCCAAAAAGAAAGTGGAGCAGGATTTAAGTCTTTTTCTTTTTTGGGCAGAATAAGGAAATAACCATAATGGGGCACTGATGTGAGGAAGGGGAAGGTTTGCGTGTGTGTGTTTGTGTGTGTGTGTGTCAGTGTTGCTGCTAAGTCTGTCCGCCACTGGCTGCCACACGTGTGAAACGGCACTCTGCTCAAATATTAATGCAGCACAATAATGTGATTACACTCAGTCCAGTCCGGTGTGGTGCTCTGCTCTCGCCGCGTCCTGCTACGACACGCTAAGTTGATCCGTCAGACGTGAATGACGAAAATGACTCACCTCGGCTGATCCTATTTTAAGTCGGGATTTACAGATCTGTCCTTGTGTACATATTCCACCATCTCTATTTGGATGGCAATCCTCAAATAGAGGAAAAAAAAATGCTCAATATAAATGCAGACAAAGTCTCACTGAGGCCCCGACAACAGGCTGAGCACCTGGTGTGTTTGGAAAATTACAAAAGCTTGACTTGAAAATGTGCCTCATCGAGTCAGATTCTTCCAGAAAATATTCCATCTGTAGCAAAAACTTTTACGTCTGACGGGGGGGAAAAGAAATACATCTCCGCGGTTTTCCCAGAAATGTTTGCCAGCACGAACGAGGGGGAATCGGCTGATCGGAAACCTCACATGACATGTGAAAATGAGCGGCGAGCTCAGTCGGTGGCACAGTCTGGGGGAAAACCACTACTTATTGCAGATCTTCGCTCTGATGCAGTGCGACTAAAGCCGCGCCGCTGTGATGAAGCTTATCGTGGCTCTCATCGCAGGACGTCGCGGACCCAATTCGCTGCGCACATTACTGTACCAAAAGCCATAATTTAACCTCTTCTGTCTACGCATTTTTAGAATTTAATGAGCAACTCAATGCAGCCCTGCATGCGACTATATTAATGATGTCGGTGTTGATTATTGGTGGTCCGGTCTGTTGGAGCCTTGCCCTCAGGGCACTTGTGAATTCAGAGTCCAACACTTTCTTTCTTGGGTGTGTAGGTGAATAACTTCCCTTCAACCTGACGAGGAGAGTTGACTCTTATAGAGTCTTTTTTTTTTCTCGTAAGGCCAACACATGTATCTGATATGTGATATCTAACGTTGATGATCATACCTTTTAGTGTAACCCATTGTCTCCTGTTCCCCAGAGGCTTGTGTCCTGTCGGGGCACCCCGAAGCTCGGGCCAGTGACGGTGCCTCCCGGGGGCTTTGCGTCATGAGGGGGCGTTGCTCTCGAAAACTGGGTGTGCTGGCCAAGGCTGGCTTCCTGCTGTGGCTGCTGTGGCTGGGCTACCTTTTGCTGGCGCGCTCCTCTTTCCCCTCCTCTTCCTCCGTGCAGGAGGAGGACGAGGAGCGCGAGCGCGTGGCGCGACAGCTCTCCGTGGATGAGAGCAACAGCGACGGGCAGCTGGCGAGGCCTCTCTACATTAAGCCCACACCAGACAACAATGCTCCGGGGGAGTGGGGTCGGGCCACGCACCTCACCCTCGGCCCTGAGGAAAAGAAACAGGAGGAGGACGCACTCGAGCGCTACGCTATCAACATCTACGTCAGTGACAAGATTTCCCTCCATCGGCACATCCAGGACCAAAGGATGAACGAGTGAGTAGGAGAAAAGCTGCATCCTAAATTTGACCTGTTAGTCCCCTCCTGAAAAATACCTTATGATGTTTAGCCGCTTAAAATTGTTTTTTGCAATATTTTTTTTATTGCTTGCTTTTTTCTGAGTTTCAGGCCAAAATACATAAGTATCTCTGGCCCAGAACACTGCTTTGAGCTGATCGCTGTGCTGCAGCTGTGTCAGGGATAAATGACACAATAGAGATTAAGTTGAGCTCTTTACTGGAATCAGTTTTCCCACTGACAGTCCGAAACAAAGATGAAGGCTCACGATGCATCGCGGGGGCTTTACTGAAGCTGCTGTAAGCAGCTCTGCGGCCGAACGGATTTGATTCCCCCCAGAGTTGTCGTCCGCAGCTCAGCCTGTGATGAAACACAGAGTGCGATGTCTTTTATTAGGAGTTTTTTATATCTCTTACTTGGCTCCCGTCCTAACGAAACCCAGATGTGGTGTCCATCAGTGTGCTGAGAACCGTCACTTGATTGTGTAATGACCATGTGTTTGTTCTTACATGCCCCGGAGTATAAAAGTGGAGCGTAGATTCCCCTTAACAGCGGAGGACCGCCGTGATAAAATGTGTCAAATTGACTTCAAAACGACTGACGACAGAATAGATGATGCTCCCACGTTACCAAGGTTAAAATGGGAGGAAAATATTTTGTCATGGCTGCATATCTGGAGATGGACTGATAGCGATTACACGCTTCGATCTTCCCGCCGGGCTGAGGAATCGGCCTGGAAGGTGAGGAGTCAAACCCCGTGGCTTATCCACAGATAATGTTCACATCAGGCACCAGCCTGGCTGTGAACGTGACACACGTTAGCTGTGTGCAGATTTGGTGTAATGGAACAATATCGTATTCACAATCTTGTATAGATTACATGTCTGCCAGTTTTTACTACGAGGAAAATAAACACTTTTTTCATTTTTATAACTATTCACATGCCAGCTGTGATATGAGTGGCTGTCATCCAACGTACTAGCAGTCAGTCATTACGGGGCTGTTCTACATAAAGTGAGGTTTGTGGATTACATCCTTCACAGATATTACGGGAGGGATGGTTTTATGCCTCTTCCTGTTGTCGGACTGTTCCAACTGCACCAGTGTTTGTCTTTTATGCCTAGCAACAACGTAAGCAAATGTGTTATGTCCTCCCAAGTTGATTCATTCTCAGGCGGTGTGCTTGAGCTTGCTTCGTAATCACATCAGTTTCCTCTTTGGATCAGGTTTTTTTTATGGGGGACAGATTCACTTTGGGCTGCTCTCTGCGCCATGAAACTGCAGCAGCACTGACAACAGAGCGTAGATGGAAAGGAAAGCGGCCTTTTTCGATTGGTTGCGACTGATACTCGGGGCGTTTCGCACATGTTCTAATTCCCAACAAACTTCTCAAATTTGCGGTTTGATTCTCTGGCCATAAAATTATTCATTCAGCTTGCGCCAATGTTCACACACTCTCTCACTGCGTCTTACACACTTACACACAAAAACACAGTTCACAAAGAGAGAAAAGAAAAAGTCTGTCCATTTTTTTGTTGTCGTTCCCATCGAATTATTAGTTTCCGGTGTTTCCAGTTT
Organism: Scophthalmus maximus; assembly: GCF_022379125.1. Taxonomy (NCBI): domain Eukaryota; kingdom Metazoa; phylum Chordata; class Actinopteri; order Pleuronectiformes; family Scophthalmidae; genus Scophthalmus; species Scophthalmus maximus. The sequence continues at coordinate 5,249,908 of NC_061536.1, read as the reverse complement.
TGATTTTCCCTTCCCTTCCCATCTGTTCTGTTCTTTTTGTCTGTTTGCCAGAGTTTCTGTAGTGTCTCTCTCCCTCCCTCTCTCTCTCTCTCTCTCTCTCACACCAGAGTACTGCTGCGGTATGTTGCTCATTGGTGCGATACCCTTCCTACCCCCATTCATTTTTCTGCGGCTCTTTATTGTTTTAATGACTGCCATCTGGATTAAGACCAGACAACCTCCTCTTGCCTCAGTAGTTGCTAAGTTTGCTCTGGCCATATGCACAAAACGTTTTGCCTGGCTTTGAGTCTGTTTAGTGAGCTGCGTTTTTAGTTTAGTTTAGTATTTTTCACTTTTCTTTAAAAATTAAAAAATGTGTGCCCTACATGTTCACCTTTGCTTATGAAAACCCTGTCTCCCTCCTCCTCACCCCGCCCACACACAAACATACTTCAGATGCCGGAGTAAGAGGTTTGACTACCGGCGTTTACCCACCACCTCTGTGATCATAGCCTTCTACAACGAAGCCTGGTCCACCCTGCTGAGGACAATCCACAGTGTGCTGGAGACCACGCCCGCCGTCCTGTTGAAGGAGATCATTCTCATCGACGACTACAGTGACCGAGGTCTGATGACTCAACGCTCACAAATAAACCAATGTGATATTATTTTTTGTAAAACAAAACTGAAAAAAAAACTTTCGGTGCACAAGGGACGAGTCAAACAGGACTCTGCTATATATAGAAACGATATGCTATCTACGTAGCAGTGAATAGGTGATGCCTCTCAGTGTAGTGAGGGAAACATCCTGAGAGAGAAGTCGGGAAACAATCCTTTAACGGTGAGACACAGAGCAGAGTAACAGCACGTTGGAAACACTTGGCTTTTTTGAATTTCTTTAGAGGTTATTCAAAATACATGGATTTTGGTAATCCACAGATTTTTCCTGCTGTATTCGCCCATGGGCCAAAGGCCTGGCAGGAAAAGTTCTGGAAAATGTCCGGACGTCAGTGCATGTCTATTCTAAATGTCCATTGCTTTGTGTCGGCACCTTTACAACAAAAGTTTGAACTTTAGTAAGGAAGTTATTTCTTGACCTTGGGAACGCTGCCTCTGACCAACTGCGTCTCACCGTTTCCATCAGCAAATTGAGTGTCATGATAGTTCTGTGTTAAGGCCGAGAGTGATCCGACTTTGTCCCAGAAACTGGATACAGGAGCAGCTCGGTGTCCGTCTGTCCTAATGGAACTAGTATTCGCTCTCCCAGCTCGTCTGGTCTGTGTGTATCGGAGACGTTACACCATGATGATGACTTCAGCAAGCACTGAGCTGCCATGACATCATTTCCTCTCCTCTGACCACCCTGACCAGATGGAATGCTGGAAATGTCACTCCATGAACCAGAACAGTTACTGAAGAAAGACAGTGACTGGAGGACTCACTCATGTTTCCGAGCTGGGTGGACAGGGTCTATCACACTAGCCCCAAGCACACCTTTAGGTCCTAAAAGTTATTGTGTTAATGTAACTCATCTGATAATTGAGTTTCGGTAACTGTCAATTGAATTCATAATCAGGAATTTATTCATCAGCAAAGCTTGTAAAGTGAGCAAGTTATTAAACCTGCATTAATCTGTATTTTTTTAAATATTGGCACTGAGTCAAATCCCTGCACCAACTCTGGACATTTCTTTTGTCAAAGGGACTAAAGCGGAGTAAATGGGATTCAAAAAAGGTTTAACTCATCATGTGGCTAGTTTATTATATGTTTTTTTGTCTGTCAACTTATTTCAGTGTTTTACCGCCCACTAGTGGCCAAACTTCAATTGAAGCAGCTTTGACGTAAAGGAGTGTTACGTTATGGAAGAGGAAAAAACAAAGCTTCATGTTTTAAATTATGTGCCTGTGTTTGTGTTCTGAAAAAATAGGATACCTGAAATCCCAACTAGCTGAATACATCAGTAATCTGAACCGCGTGCGGCTCATCCGGACCAACAAGAGAGAAGGGCTGGTCCGGGCACGTCTCATTGGCGCCACCTACGCGACGGGTGATGTACTGACGTTTCTCGATTGCCACTGTGAGTGTGTCCCAGGCTGGATTGAGCCTCTGCTTGAAAGGTGGGTCGACCAAATCAGCCGAGTTAGAGCACTGGCAACCCTATGAAGGCTAAACAAAACACTAAACCGAGAGTTTCATACTTGTCTCTCCTGTCTTGTTATTGGCCGTGCTTCTTTGTTAAGGATCGGCGAGAATGCCAGTACCATCGTGTGCCCTGTGATCGACACCATTGACTGGAACACTTTTGAGTTCTACATGCAAACAGATGAGCCGATGATCGGGGGTTTCGACTGGAGACTCACCTTCCAGTGGCACGCGGTCCCAGAAGTGGAACGCAAGAGACGCCAGTCTCGCATTGACCCCATCAGGTGACGGTTTGATGCTTCCCGTTCGTCTATCACATGGGAGAGCACTTGAAGAAGATTTGGCACATGACCTGTATTTTTCCTTGAATTTCTCTTCCAGATCCCCAACAATGGCAGGTGGATTATTTGCTGTGAGCAAGGCTTACTTTGAGTACCTGGGCACATATGACATGGGCATGGAGGTGTGGGGAGGAGAAAACCTGGAGCTCTCCTTCAGAGTGAGTTCAGTTTTTCCTCCAGCGAGGAGCACAGAGCACTTGGACACGTAGCAATTTGCGACCAGTGTGTGGCTTTAAAAAAAAGAAGAAAAAAAGTTGGGGAAGAGTGACTAATCTACTGAAATCTCCTACTTGCAGACAGAGCATCAATTGAGCTTGAAAGTTAGCTTCTCTTTTTTTTTTTTTTACTGTGATGAAAAGTAGACAGAAAAGATAAATGGGGTTTTACTTTTACTGGCTTCTCATTACCAAAGGGAATATCCTGTCCACAGTGTTCGCCCCTGATCATTTCATTCGTCCATCTTAACAGCCAACAGTCAGTGGGTCAGTCGATGTGAGACAGACACGTGTCGGATGTCGGATCACAGTCGGCCATGGCATCTGAAACTGCACCCTGATATTGGCTGATACCTAGTTGGGACATTGGTGCTGCTTTTCACTTGTTTGTGTTGATCAAATTAGCACAGATGTTTGACTGTGTGTTAGTTTACAACAGAAGCATGCTATGGTCGTTAATGTAAAGTGTGTGTGTGTGTGTGTGCGTGTGTGTGTGCATGTGCGTGTGTGTGTGTGTCATTACCTACGTATGTAACTAACTAACCTCTGAACTGGTTTGACCAGGATGTAGGTGGGGTTTGCTGATCTCTGCTTGAGGGTGTGTTATTTGTAATGTATTGAAAATATGCAGGTTTATTGAGTGTATGTGGCTACAGAGTGAGGACGGATGGGCTGTTCCCCCTTTTAAATTAAAAAAGCCTCTCACTGAGACTTTTTTCAAGTGGTTTTAAGTCTGTTTCTGGAGTGCTAAAAATATGTCGGCCAGTGAAAATCGTGCTGAATTAAGATGGAAGCGACGGTCATGTCGTGGCTGTGTATGTACGTTAATGATTTTGCCCTGTGTTACTGCAAAACAGCTCATCCAAGTGTTAAGGTTAACCTTGTAAACAACCTTTCATTATTTAAGGGTGTTGTCGGTTTACTTTTCTGTTTTTCCATGGTAAAAGAACAAGCAATGATACAATGCAAATGTGTGCGATAAATCAGCCGCATTCAAATGAAAGTTGACTCACGACTCATGACAGGGAAGTATTTTCACAGTGAGATTGAAGGCAAAGAGCGCACAGCTTTGTTCGTCATTCAGAGAGGATTTCTGGCACGGCATCAGTCACCACGAATGTTATCATTTTATCCGAATTAAGGTTTGTATCCCCCTTAAAGAGAAGATTTATACTAATGTAGGTATGGATGAAAATAGTGCACAAGGACATACTTATTGCTAGCGACTCTTTGTTGTTCACCATTTGCTACACAAAGTTTCTACCAGTTTATCTGCAGGTAGGTCAATGATTGTGAGTCATAAATACCTGCAGTAAAGTTCAACCGGTTCAACGTGCAGTGTACAACTTACAATGTAGCAAGTTAATGATAAACACATTGATGCAACTTTTGATCTTCATCATAGTAAAAAAACAAAAAACAGCAACATCTAATGTGCGGTATTTGGTGTGTTTTATGTCCTCAGGTGTGGCAGTGTGGGGGCAGCCTGGAGATCCACCCCTGCTCTCATGTGGGCCATGTGTTCCCTAAGAAAGCTCCTTATGCGAGGCCCAACTTCCTCCAGAATACTGTTCGAGCTGCAGAGGTTTGGATGGACTCTTATAAACAACACTTCTACAACAGGAATCCTCCAGCAAGAAAGGTACCGTAGGACAGAGGAACTGAGTTTTTAAACTTTTTTGCTTTGCTTGACATGTTTCTGGCTATCATGCTGACCTCAGAATCATATTTGGACAAATGCATTCACCAGGCACCAGGCTATGTCTAAGGATACATCCACACTACTTAGTTTTAGTTTTTTAAAACTCAACCCTGCTGCCACGGTTAACATGTCATCTAAACTACTCCAGCACCTAAAATGGAGAAAACTCTGATTGCCCCGTTTTGGTTTGAAAACTCTGACGTTTAGAAACAAAGACGTTTAGAAACGATGACGCAGTCGCTGGCATTTCCTTTCTGGTTGGTTCTTATTCCGCACAACCACCAGCGCTGAACGCAAAAGGTTGGAGACACTTTTCACGTTTGAATCTGCTTTTTCCTGCTGTGTTCTCACACAGGCATTTTACGAAAACTTTAACAGGGGGCTGGCAGGAAAAGATCTGTAAAGTGTCTGGAACACTTGCGTTCTTACACACAGCCCCCTGAAGTCAGGACTTCAGTGCATGTCTGAGAGCAGCTTTAATGGCTGTAACCATTCCACCTCATCATCAGGCACTCACATGTCCAGTGTCAGTGAGGGGCCATGTGATATCAGTTTTTCAGGTGTGTTACGGGGGTTAGTACTGACACAGAGCTAAAATGCTTGTGTGGACACAGAGAACGTTTTAGTTTGAAAAAGATTGTATGTAGCCTTAGACTTTACATGCTTGTTTTTCATTCAACAAATTGCTAAACCGAAGCCTCACAGTGATGCCATGTTCCACCCAGCAGCATCATGTTAACATGCTAAGAGTGTCGTACCTTTGATGTCAGGATCCACCTGTCGAGGTGTCAACACATGATGAAACGCTGCTTTTGTACGGCGTCGGATGTAGGTGTATGTGAGTGTGTGTGTGCTGTGCCTCTCAGGTTTTGAGTATTGGGCATCATTAAAAATTCATGTGTCTCAGTTTCACCTATCTGAAAAAAAAAAAGTACATTATTAATGTCGGGGATCTTTGATCAAATAATAAATTAGCTTGTCAGGGGGATTGAACGCAGCACTGCCAGAACAGAGCTCCAAATCCATTGGTCTGCGATCATAATATGTATTAACAGACTACAAAGCTACACACTGCAATATTGATTTGGACTATTACGTAATTATTTTGTTATTTAGTACATTTAGATGTGAGTATTGATTAAATATTCACTGTGCCACTCAGATAAAAATGTTCTAATCAGGATTTAATTTACCATAGCTGCACGCACGGCATTCATTTGTAATGAGTCTGTATATGCAGGGTTTGGAGATTCATCGTGAAAATTGAATCAAGAGTTTTCACAAAAGATTAAAAAATAAATCCTTACAATCTTGTTTATTTAAGCAACTGCATTCCTCTATTGTTTAAACCAGCAACAATTTCTGATGCAGAAAGGCAGGCTGGAGCAAAGTGTGTGACTGAAACAGGCGTAAAAAGTAAATGAAACGTGCCTTTCTAATCTTAAACTCGAGTCCCACGCTCCAATTCGCATGTCGCTGAGGATCAAACATCCCATTCACACACTGATGGCACAGCCAGCATTGACAAAATTGTGGGTCGGTGTCTTGCCCATGGACACTTTGTCATGTGGAGCCTGGGTTTGAACAACCAACCTGTTCTACCTGCTGAGCCACAGTTGCCCCTAATCTTTGACACCCTGTACTTTTGTCACACCGTCAGGCAGTGCGGAGGTGTCGTAAGGTGTGTGTGAGTGTTCTGGACTTTGTTTAGTTAGAGGTGGAGTTCCCCACCTCAGCAAACACAGCTATCTAAAATGTTTTATTATGTACCTTAGGTTTGACCAATTCAAACCAGCGAGTTTGATTTCCTAGAAGTTGCGTGTGTAGGATGTAGCCATCATATCCAGGATGTAAATGTTTACTTTTATGGTGTGACTGTTTGTTTTAGATGTTTAGAATCATTCATAAAGTGTACTGCAAAAGATCAATGTGTATGTAATGAACAAACTGAAAAGACTGTGGAAGAGAAAGTGACGCTGTCACGTCACAGAGGCGTGTCTGTGACGTGACAGCGTCACCGCTTGGTGACACGCAAATTGTGCTCATTTCACAGGAAAACTACGGGGACATCTCAGAGCGGCTGCTGCTGAGGGAGAGGCTCAAGTGCAACAGTTTTGACTGGTACCTGAAGAACACCTACCCTGACCTCCATGTTCCTGAGGACAGGGAGGGCTGGCACGGGGCTGTGAGTGTCTGCCATCCATATCTTTATACGAGTACAACTCCTGCTTCAGTGTTTTATTTTCTCTGATCACAAATCTGGTGCTGGTGGTTGTACCTGGATTCTGAATCTCACAAAAAGTCATGCTGTTTCTTTCTCTTTTAATTCCGTCTGTTAAGAGTCCAAAAACGGGCGCGAGGTGGGGACGTGATATGGGAAAATCCTGTTGATGGCGAGAAGGCTGGACTCAGCACAAACAAATGCTTTGAAATCCATTTGGACTGAGCTCAAAACCACTATAATCCAGGCACCTGGTCGAATACTCCATCCACCACAACTTATTACCAAAAACAGAAAAATCCCCAAAAGATTTGTTAGCTAAAAATCCAACACCTTGCCATGTTGCCAACGGTTTCACATTAACAGCTGTGAATCACATGGTACTCGAGGGCTAAAATTTTGAATGCACGCCTACAGCACAGACGCACAATGGCGTAACTTGAAAATATAGCTTTTTTTCCCCCCAGAAGAAGAAATATTGGCCTTTGAAATTAACTCAGGAGAAAGAAATACATTGGTCATCCATCTTATATTGATTGTTCAAAAGATGTGTTGATGTGGAAAACAAGCAAACTGCAGCTTAAAGTCTGTTATCGTTTTGAGGTGATATTTTGGATTTATTTATTTTATTCTTCTCTCAGTCTACCAGCTTCAGTGGTGCTGTTCTGTATCTGCCCTTACAGTCTGGCCTGCCTGGAGAGGATTAAACCAACCAAGAGAAACTTCTTACAGTAATCAATGTATAGCACAGCATTTTAATTTTTATTGATATTTATTGCTCTCCCCTTGCCAGGTGCGTAGCTCAGGGATACAGTCAGAGTGTCTGGACTACAACGCTCCAGACCACAGTCCGACAGGTGCACACCTCTCCCTGTTCGGCTGCCATGGCCAGGGAGGCAACCAGGTACGTTAAACGTTTCACACCTCGTTTATTCTGTCGCGCTCCGTCTCTCTCCTTCTCTCTCTCTCATGCCCTGATTTTCTCTTGTCACAATGTGCACAACCTCTCTTGGCCAAGTGGGAGGCATATCTTAAAATGTCAGCGATTTCTGTTAAACCCCGAAAATGAGCTGCCACAGTCGATTCACACCATAAAAATTCTCTCTGCTGATATCTCCGGTCTGACTTGAGTGTAATGAAGGGTAAGTGTAGCTGGCTATTGCATCCACATATACCCCCAAAAGATCGCACGATTGAATCTCTGGTAGTCTTTAACTGAACGCCTGCCAGCTTCAGTGATGGATGCCTTAGCAAGCAGCAGATTATTTGTCCGTGATGATGTATATTTAATGTTTGAGGCAGGCTTCTTTCATCGAATCTCCAACCGGCTTGATTTCTCTGATTACCCCATTGGTGCACCGCATCAGGTGTCCCCAGTCACATAAAGCACCATGTGTGAGTGAAAATCAATGTGTGAATGGCTCGCGTCTGAAACAAAAACCTGAGGGCCATCCACCGCCTCCCTCTCTCCCTGGCACCACATGAGGACCACGTTCCATTTAAAAGATACATGAGCTTTGCAGGGCGAAGGAGTGGCACAGCCTGGGTAAAATACGCTTGAGGCCAGAAACAGGGGCCTCGAGTGAGTCTTTTATCAGACATCCATTAAGGGCCCCAATGCACCTGAAAGATGTATGAGATGTGAAGAGAAGGATGGGGAAGTATGAAGATTGATTACCTGACCCTCTGTTTAATGGGTAGCCAAGGGATTGTTGCATCTTTTGTCCCAGTGGGCCAGAATGTTGAAATGACACGGGGGGGGGGGTTTGTGTTCCTGATAGAGTGCGCCAAGTCTGCATCTTTACTGATGAGATCCCTTGGCACGCATGCAGACACGCCATGCAGACACGCCATGCAGACACGCCATGCAGACACGCCATGCAACGCTGCCCGAGCCAGGAACTGATCCCACACAGCTCAGGAAGAGAAAAATATCCTGTAATCCTAGTAGAAAAAACAACATGCCAACCTTCTCCATTGTGCATTCTGAAAAAAAAGACAGATTAAGGTAGAAAGAGACATCTACAGAAACAACTGGAAAGGAGGCAGAACAGCATTTTAATCTCTTAGTTGCTCTCCAAAGAAATGTACAAATGCAGACTCGTTGCAAAGCAGCCACATAACCGGGTCTTTCTTCTGCCCCAGTACTTTGAATACACATCCCAGAAGGAGATCCGTTTCAACTCGGTGACGGAGCTGTGCGCCGAAGTGCTCGAGGGTCAGACCTCCATCGGGATGAGGCACTGTCCTCGCGATGGGGAGCTCAAGTCTCCCAGCATCACCTGGGAGTTCAAAAAGGTCAGAGGTGCACACGGTTACACACACACAAACACAAACACGCTGTCTCTCACTCGTGCACAAACCCCAAGAGAACTCATTTGCACAGTGCATTATTCCACATGACGAAAATTTAACACATTTCTTATCCCACCCCTGATCTAAACCTTCCAGGACGGGACCATTTACCACCCTCAATCAGACATGTGTGCGACCGCCTGCCGCACATCAGAGGGCCGCACAGACACCCAGATGAAGCGGTGCAGCCCGGGAGACAAGAACCAGCAGTGGAAGTTTGAGTGGTAGAAGGAGACGGAGACAGGGTGGCAGGAAACCTCAAGTGACCTTCTTTGACCATAGTGCAATTACCACAGCGGACGTCTTCTCCGCTGCTCCCAGTTTGCTTTCGCTCTTCGGGTCTGCACTCCAGTTGAACAGGAATAATGGGCAAATGCAAAGCAGTGAAAAAGTCACTTTAAGCCAACAATTCACCCAGTTCACAGCTTTTACCCCCATATGAATGACTGAGCAAGTGCAGATTGTGGCGGTGCGAGTGAGAATTCAACTTGAGGTTTATTTGGTCTTTTTTTTTGTAAGGAGGCCGGCTGAGCTCGACACTTGTTGCTTTCATCCAAGTGCCTCTGCAACCAAACGGAACCCGGCGCACACCCAAGGTGTCGTTCACTGTCGTGTCTTCTTGCAACAGCTTGTCGGCAGTGAAACTGGTTTGACTGTCCAGCACACAAAGAAGTGCCTTTCAGAGAGATTCAAGACCAAGTGTTGAATGTTGTCTCTAGATGCAAAATCGTGCGGCACCTCAAAATGTTCCCCCACTAATGTGCAATGGATATTAATTATTGTTGTCAAAATCAAAAATGCTTGTTTCTTTAGTTGTGAAGAAATAGCCAATTTTAAGGGATGGGCTGCCTCAAAGAAGTCTCGCCTTGGAATGTAAGGTCAGCGGCAGTTTGTTCCAAAACCAGCTACATCCTAACATGCTCCGTCATGTGAGAGGAAAACAGGGAGAGAGCGCCGCAGTCATACTACACTGCTTCTCAATTCTATCTCTCACCCGTGGAGCCAGTTTCATGGTAGAATGCTGCCTGAACAAGACTTGAACTTTTGTTAAGCAATTTGCACCAAGTGCAATGTGTCTCGCTGGGGCTTAGCGAGTTGACAGGAATGTTGTAATCTATTTTCCCCTGTTGTATAAAATTAGGAATACCCGCTAAACCCATCTGCCAATGTGCCTTTGAAAGGTTTTCATTCCCGAGAAGAACTGTGTTCGTGCCGCAATGAAACGTGCCAGCAGAAATCCAAAACAACACTGGCTTGATGCACTTGATTGTATTTAGTCATGGAAAAGCCTTAAAGGGAGCACCTGTTTAATTTAATCTTTTAACTTGGCAGTGCCAGAATGTTTTTTGTTAAAACTCCTGTGTAAACTGTACTTGAAATGACGTCAGAAACACTCCTGTTGCGCGTGTGTGTGTGTGCGTGTGTGCATGTATGTGTGTGCGTGCGCGCGTGCGTGCGTGCGTGTGTTCCAATGAAGATCCCGACAGTGTTTCTACCGGGTTGTAAGGACAAAAGAGACGCGGCATGGCTGTATTTGCTGATGACTGCTTATCACTGAGCAACATTTGGTCTCTGTGGTCCTTTGAATTGGTGAACGTGATGGATACGGTGGGTAAACATGTACAATGGCCCATGTTTTGCGTCACCTTTGTAAACGATGTCTGAAATAAGGGACCAGAGGGGGGACAGTGATACTGTAAAGCACTTCTACAACTACTGATAATGCAAACATGATGATGATTACTTGATGCAAAGAACAGGGTGAATGATTCAAATAAGGGTTAAAGCTGTTGGGAAGGTTGAATGAATAAAAAAGTAACCACAGAGGCCAATTTGTCGTGTTTTCACTACCACCTCCACACACAATATCATCAACCAAGTAATGGGAGAGCAAAATCTATTTTTAATTTCCATTATATGCATATTAGCTGGTGCTTTTAACTTTTATTATACTAAATTAAATTCATTTAATTTATTTAGACCTGAGGCATTTGCAGCCAATCACATGAGCTCCTGCAGCCCTAAACCTCACTCCCATTGCCATTCAGACACGGATTACAGCATTCACAGTCACTTGGCACCACCTACTGGTCGGAAAGTAGATAACATGGACTAATAATGGCCAGTCAATCCACAAAAACTGGACACAGAGGCAAAGTCGACACCGTATGAGATTATTTCAGAAGATTTGCTCAGAGAAAAATCTGCATCTTGGTGGAACTCATCATGGTCTTGTTTTACTTACAATTGTCGCCATGTGACTGTGTTTTGAATATGTTTGACACAGCTGTATACAGAGATAACACTGACACTACATCTGAGGTGAGTGTGACATTTTTAAAAGTAATATTTAATACCTAGAAAATTGTTTATTTCTCACGTTTCTTACGCTCCAGATGTCAGAGGGATGATCCTGTTGTAAACTACAATCACCGAATTGTCACCGCAAATGATGGGAACCTGTTCAAGATGCAAACCGTGGTCTTCCAACCATCTGGCGGATGTGGAGGGACGACGGAGACGGAGGAGGGCTGACGAGGAGAGGCAATGGATCCAGTAGAAAACGTAAAGGGGTACCGAGTGAGGCCCCCAGCACAAAGCCGAGCTGCAAGGAGCAGGTCAAAGCTAAAGGGGAACTACATCCACAAGTACATGTTATTATTTTATCATCATTATGAATCTCTTTCTATTCATTTGCATTCTACTCACTTCTCCTTTTATCCGGTATTTTGAATTTTAGTCTGTCAGGCTTTTAACTCTACAAATATTCGAGAAAGTGCTTCCCTCGGTCCCTGGTTCCTCTTTTTACTGAGTTGTTCTGAATCATGTGTGTGCTTGTGAGGGAATGTGTGAGTGATTGTGTTACATTTTGCTTGTATGAAAAGTGCCATAAAAATAAAGTCTGATTGATTGATTGGTCTAGAATGAACTGATACTAATACTTTGGCAGCAGACTGAGCAGCATCGTCCTAATCTACAGTCTGCAGTGTGCACAGTTGTGTTCCCCTGATGCAGCTGCTGCCGTCCTCGTGTGACCTGCCACATTGGGGTCACGTTTCTCCACGGCCCCACGGTTATGTGAAATCTGTAACCTTGCTGACTGTATACGCTTGTTAAAGTACTCGCTTTATGGCATGCAAACATAGATCCCTCTGATGAAAATCCCTTGATTCCTTTCACAACCCAAATTGTTGTGTCATTCACATAGCTTGAAAGCTGCGGTTGCTCAACGCCCTGTTGGTGTTGTGTGTTTGCGTCACTCCCTTTTGCATGCAATCTCAAGATGGATCATAATATCTTATTAGTCCTTTGGCAACTTAGAACCTGAGGCGATTCCTCCTTTGGGACCGGAAAAGGCCGGATTTTCCTCCGGTGCACCAATTTCTCCAAAGTTAATCTTTGTCAATCAATTTATGTTTGATCGGTCAACGGTCACACAAAGCGAGACAAATTAGATCAACCACTTCCACGGCCGTTTGTTTCCCTTGACTTTTTCCATTGTTGCTGTTTTGAAAAATTTACTTTTTAATAAGTGACAGAAAAACAAATTACAGAAAACTGTGGCATGTCTGACCTGGTGTCTTTTTTGTCTTTTTTTGGTGCCACACTGTAGTGGAGCAACAACAGAGAAGATAATAGCTCAGTGCAAAGGTGCATTGTCTTTCCTCACGCTGTTAATACATTTGCACCAAATATCTGTTGCATGGAAACTGTCATCCATCAGCCGCTCCTGAATGAAAATGCCCTCATGCATTCACATTAATATTGTGCCTCTGACAAACACGACGAGCCCAGTGGGCCGTGGTATATTACAACACTCCGGCTGACTTGTTGCCTTCCTCTGTCCTCTTTGTAGTTTTCACAATATGGGTACTCGATCAAACAGCATGCCACTCAAATTACCTTCTCGCCTCCAACCATCGCCCTTAATTATTTAGCATTTTAATTTGCTCAAACATACATTTTGTGTCAGATTTCATCTTTGGTGTCAAGAGTTTTCATATTAGTTTCATATTGAGTGACAACTGTTAATGATCTAAGAGTTGGTCCATGGTTTCTTCACTTCAAGTGTTTCAACTGTGCGTGTGTCAGTAGGATTATTTCCTAATTATTTGGAAATAAGTTTATTTCAGTTTATGTGTTTATTTTAATATGTATTTTTATATATCTCTCACCAAAAAATATAAATGATGTTCAGTAAAGACTCAAAACCTCAGGTAAGAAGACGATTGATTAAGTCGGATATGTGGAAAATCTGGGTCGAGTTCAAAATCGTTTTTATTATTCAATGAAATAATCTCAAATTAACTGAAGTTTCTCTCCCTTGACAGATTTATTTGCTTCTACGCTCTACACTGACGTTGAACTGAAACTCCATCAAGTTAAAAAGAAAAATATAGCACTTCACTTCCTATTCGACTACTTTGCCTTCAAAATAAAAGCACAAAATTGATCTCGTTTTACACCGGACTATTGCGTAGCTGTTTTATGGCAAAACAAACATGCGATAATTATGATAACCATGTCCATGATTACAGTTCATTTTCATCACAGAAGTGACCCATGTATTTTGGTTAAAGAAGTGTAAAAGTTTTAGCCTGTAATATTTTCATAAAATCAAATAGGTCTTATTTTCATGGTGGAAATTTTGACTCAGTTGTAACTCAAGAAATTAATCAATACTGAATTCCATTTAGCTGCTTGAGTTTCAGGATCCCGGGAATTTTCATAAAAAAAGGTTAATTCCATTTTATTTTTATTCAAACACCGGAAATGCAGATGGCTTGCTCAGCGCAGCTTAACAGTTCGGTAAATACGTACCTGGGAGAGCTGGAGAGTAATACTACATCTTTAAAATATACACTATCAGGACGCGGGTTGTCACTTCCTACTCTTGGGAACAGCTCAGCGTGCGCGCTTTTTAATTCCTAGCACGAGGCGAAAGAAAACTAAACGACAACATTGGATGGGACTTTTGATTTGGCCCTGAAAATATTTTTTCTTCTTCTTCGTCTCCCCCCCCCCGTTAGGTAGCGGGCTAATCCGAGAGGATAACTAATCCGAGTTTGCTAAACACTTCTCTTCGGCACGGCGTTGAAGAGAAGAGAAGAGAAGAGGAGGAGGAAGAGGAGTGTGCCACTCCAAAGTCCGCCGAGATAAGGACGTTTCCTCTCGAGAAGTAAAAACCCCCTTCGGAGTTGGTTGAAGAAGGTATTTCTCCGACGGAACGCGAACGCAACACCACGCAACAAGTCGCGTTCACTGCAGCCTGGGAGAAGAAGCGGGAGAAACTTTTGAGTCGCCCGAGTGACAGAGACGTGACGAGGCTGCTGAAGCGGTAACGCAGCCTCCTCCTCCTCTTCTTCTTGTTCTTCTCCGGGGCATGAGGCCCCGACACAGCTCCGCGCCGAGGAAGGAAGCGACACGATGGCAGCCTGCGGACGGAGGAACCGACCCAAGCTCCTCGTCCTGCTCCTCGGCGTCACTTTAGTGGGATACCTGGTCTTCGTCAGACACGGCCCCGCCGACGTGGCCGACCCGACGCATCGCCGGGGGGCCCCGCTCCCCGCGGCGGAGGAGGACGAGGAGCTGAGGAGGCCCGTCTACCAGAAGCCCCCCCCGGATTTAAATGCCCCGGGTGAAATGGGGCGAGCTGTCAAACTGAGCCTGAGCGCGGAGGAGAAGCGGAAAGAGGAGGAGAGTCTCAAAACGCACCAGATCAACATCTACGTCAGCGACAAGGTGTCGCTGCACCGCACGCTGCCGGAGAGATGGAACCCTCTGTAAGTGACCCCCCCCCCCCCCCCCCCCCCCCCCAACACACACGGTGACCTCTCAGCCTGAGGTCAAGTCCAGGAGGAAAGTTCAAACCTGACTCTGGAGCCGTCACAGCAACACAGGCTCATGTTGTGGTGTTCCAAGTTATTAACCAACCACCTCCCCCCCCCCCAACTCTCCTGTAAATTCTCCTTCCCCTTTTTTTTTTGGTTTTGCTGCAGTTGCCGAGAGCTGAAGTACGATTACCGCTCCCTGCCGACGACCTCCGTGGTGATCGCCTTCTACAACGAGGCCTGGTCCACGCTGCTGAGGACGGTCCACAGCGTGCTGGAGACGTCGCCCGACGTCCTGCTGAAGGAGGTGGTGCTGGTGGACGACTACAGCGAGAGAGGTGCGTATGGACGGACAGACAGACAGACAGACAGACAGACAGACAGACAGACGGATGGACAGACAGATGGATGGACAGGCGGAGAGGGAGGTAGGTGGGGATCTGACAGGCCGACAGTCGGGGAGACGGTTGTCAGAGGGACACACACAAGGGCAGGACAGGTGACTGGTGGCTGGTTTGTCAGACGGGTAGCGCGGGACGAGGACAGACTGACATGTCGGAAATTAGGAAATCCAAATGGAGAAATAGCGACAGGTAGTGAAACTAAGCTGCGGATGGAGGAACATCGAATGCAGTGCACACTCAGATGGTCACACAGTCATCAGTGTCACACAGCTGCATGGACAAGCAGAGACATCTTGTCATCCATCGCTCCCTTGTTTCCCCGCACCGTGACTGAATGCGGGTGGCTGCGAAGCATTAAGGAGTGGCTCTGAATTTTTTTGGCACACGATCATTAAGAATGAAGCAATGCCGGCCCCTCCCACTGCTTTAACGCCGGAGACAGGTGCAGGCTCTTCTCATTGTCCTTGTTTGCTCTATTCCATTCAATGTCATTCCGAGAAACATAATTGCTCTCGGAAAAAGGATTGCTCTTCTTGTGTAATTTCCCTGAAGCTTACCTGAAGGAGCCCCTGGAAAAGTACATCGCAGGTTTGAGGAAGGTGCGTCTGATCCGGGCCACCAAGAGGGAGGGGCTGGTGCGGGCCCGGTTGCTCGGGGCGTCCATCACCACGGGGGACGTGCTGACCTTCCTCGATTGCCACTGCGAGTGTCACGAGGGCTGGCTAGAGCCCCTGCTCCACAGGTGAGGAAAACCCTCGCTCCCCTGAGCATCGTCTTAATGGTCGCCCTGCGTTTGCACGGACTGTTGGTTTGCCGAGCTGCAGTAAAACTCTTAGCAGAGATCCCCCCCCCACCCGCCAACAGCTTCTCTTTCTTTTCTCCACAAGGATCAAAGAGGAGCCGTCGGCGGTGGTGTGTCCCGTCATTGACGTGATTGACTGGAACACCTTCCAGTACTTGGGCAACGCTGGTGAACCTCAAATCGGGGGGTTCGATTGGCGTTTGGTCTTCACCTGGCACACTGTCCCGGATTATGAGCAGAAACGTCGTCGCTCGCCCACTGATGTCATCAGGTGCGTCGTGATTTATTTAAATTCTCATCTTTATAGAATAAGGCTTTGAGCACTACAGTCAGTTGGTACTAAACCCCACACTGATATCACTGGTCTACTGCAGATGAGTTATCATTCATAAGAGGAAGGTATATTGATGTTATATATGTTTTTTTCTCCTCAGGTCTCCGACCATGGCAGGTGGTCTGTTCGCTGTGAGCAAGAACTACTTCCATTACCTGGGAACATATGACACAGGGATGGAGGTGTGGGGAGGAGAGAACCTGGAGTTTTCCTTCAGGGTAAGACATTTTTGTGCATCCCTGCATGACCACATACATGTACCTCGCCTAGCTTTATGGAAAATGGACATAATGCATACTTACATGAAATATGCACAACTTTTAGCATCAAGCCACAATACAAAACACAAGGCACTGAAAGGCAGCCACATCTGGTTTACATTTACCAAGACCTGCAATGTATAGCTGCTTTCAGACATGCATTGACTTTCGGACTATTTCCTGAATTTTTCCGGAAGGGCCTGTATGTGAGAACGTAATTGTCTGCACATGTTGCTTTGGACATTTTCACTTTTCCTGTCAGCTCTTCGTTAAATTTTCCGCTTTCCGCAGCGGGTATATCGCCTCACTTTCAGATTCTTTTTCTTAATTAGTGTTTTATTGGCAGTTGACAAACCAGATCAGAGGTGTATTACTGCCACCAAGTGGTCTGGTGTTGCTACACTCTCACTCATAGGCTCTTTCAGTCTCATTATGTTCCATTCGGGAGCATCAACAGAGTCAAGGGCAACACCTAGTGATAAAATTGGTGTTTGGAATCATATCAAAAAAAACCTGTTTGAATCTTTTTACACTAGCCCAACCCCAGCCCTACCAGAAACCGCTTTGTTTCCAACCCATTTAATGACAAGGGCGTGCTTCGTGTTGCCTGATTCAAATGACGGAATCGCGGCTATGACGCTAACTGAATCCTCATGGTGATGTTGTTGGTCTCTCTTAGATTTGGCAGTGTGGGGGAAGCCTGGAGGTCCACCCGTGCTCCCACGTGGGCCACGTTTTCCCCAAAAAGGCCCCGTACTCGCGGAGCAAAGCTCTGGCGAACAGCGTGAGAGCTGCCGAGGTCTGGCTGGACGAATACAAAGAGGTCTACTACCATCGAAACCCCCACGCACGACTGGTGAGTGTGCGCAAGATGTGGTGTGTTTGTGCAAGTGTGTATGTGCCAGTTGTGTCAAACGCGACCAAAAACTATCGTTTAAGAAAGCCTTCTGGTATATTTAATGACTGAGTGACTTGTTTTCTTTATCGAACATGGTGTTTTTTCCAGAGCCGCTCTCATCACAAAACTGTCTGATTGATTTATGACTTGATTTCCCTAGTGACATACTCAGTCCCACGCACACATGTACAAAATGATATGCACTCCTTTCTCTCTCAAACTACACACACGCACACACACAAACTGCACTCCCGCTGCGGTGTAAAAGCTCCCCTGATTAAGTGACACTTGGGATACATGAGTGGCACACACCCAAGGTGACAGGGGTGTCAGGGCATTCCGGTGTGTGATTACCACCTTTCCGTGCAACTCGGTGCGAACGGGGGTCACCCATCCGTCCTTGATAGAGTGAGACTGGTGCTTACCCACGGGGTGCCCCGCCTTTGTGTGTGTGTGTGTGTGTGTGTGTGCGTGTGCGCATGCGTGGGGGGGCCTGGTTGAGTGCGTGTCAGCGTAGTTAAACACAGATCAGGTGGCGCTCGTCTCTCTGAGAGACGAGGCCTTTCCGACCTTTGGTTCACCAGATCCTCCAGAGAAGCCCTGCTTGACTTAAACAGACACGTGCGCGCACACACACACCCACACACCAGGCCCCCTGTCAGCAGCCTTGTGATATATTGTATTATTATTGGAATGGGACTCATGTTATTTTCTGCCCATCTCTTCGTTGATCTGTTATTTTTGCTGTCATTTCTCTTGCACTTACTGCAACTTTATGAGTTTTTCGGATACCCTCCCTAACTGCAGATTGTTTTGAACTTAAGGAAATTATGAATCTGCACCACCGCCTTTTATGTCCTGAATTTTGGTTCCGAAACCCTTCAATCTAGACGATTACTCTGTAATTGAATAGTGCCCTGCTGTCAGTGTCGTGAGAGTTCTGTTTACAACTCTTGGTTAATGAGTAATGAGGCGGTGTGAAACCCTCTATGAACCAGATTCAAGACTCAACAGCGCGTCACCTTCAGGGATGATTCAGACACAAGAGTGATTCTGGAGCATATCTGTAAGGTTTGTATTGTGTTCCCGCTGCCTTCTACTTCACTAATTGACACCTCTGGCCCCCCTTCTGTACATCCGATTGGCCTGTAGTCGCTTCCTCAGTTTTGTTTTTCAGTGACCTCTCACTGATCAATTGTCATTTGGTAGGTAAATCTCCCTCCAAACTCACCGTTTAACTAGCAAGCACTTGTTCTGGTCATTGATTTCCCCCTCATTGGCCTTGTATACCGTAGTACCCCCCCCCCCCAAAACAGACTTTGGGCGACTCTCTCCTGACCTGATACACTGATGAAGGGCCAATTAGAGCTTTGAGAACCACCGCCATCCACGATCCCGCGGAGCTGCTGAACTCCCAGCAGGAAAGGTGTGGTGAGCGTATGTTCACCGGTTAATCAAAGTGGAGACTGTCTTCTTCTCCAAACTATAACTCATTAATCATGTTCACTGTGGGGTGTGTGTGTGTGTGTGTGTGTGTGTGTGTGTGTGTGTGTGTGTGTGTGTGTGTGTGTGTGTGTGTGTGTGTGTGTGTGTGTGTGTGTGTGTGTGTGTGTGTGTGTGTGTGTGTGTGTGTGTGTGTGTGTGTGTGTGTGTGTGTGTGTGTGTGTGCGCGTGTGCGTGCGTGTGTGTGTCATTAACTATGTATGTAACTAACTAAATATGTACTATGCATAAAGGTTTTTTCATAATATATACAGGTGAATCCTCTGAACTGGTTTGACCAGGATGTAGGTGAGGTTTGCTGATCTCTGCTTGAGGGTGTGTTATTTGTAATGTATTGAAAATATGGCGTGCACACGTTGGGTAATTTTTTCTTTTTACTTTTTAACGAGAGTAGGACATTGACTGAAAAGTAGACATGTATTTAAAGTCATTAAAGTAATTCTGTCCTTCCCGATATTGTGTATTAAGGCAGAACGCTGGCACTTCAATAACGATGTGGAACTATCGCTTGTCGTCTTTTGTTTCAAGGAGGCCTTTGGAGACGTGACGGAGCGAAGGATGCTCCGAGAGCGGCTGGGCTGTAAGAACTTCAGGTGGTATCTGGATAACATCTATCCCGATATTCACGTCCCAGAGGATCGGCCAGGCATGTTTGGAATGGTGAGGACGCAGCCGATGTCTCTGATTGTCAGGTTTAAATGAAAGTATGATATTGAACAATTATCACCTTTTTGTTTGAATTTAATCCAGCTGAGCAGAGCAAACCTGTGATATTTCCATTCCACCTTACCCCTGTATGAGCTCCTGTAAGCTGTATGTTATTTATACTTGGAAACGGATATATGAATAACTGCTTTTTGCTCATTGTAGCTTAAAAACCGAGGCAAGACCAACTACTGCTTCGACTACAATCCAGTAGATGAACACGTCGTGGTGGGTCAGAGGGTCATCCTCTACTCGTGTCATGGCATGGGTCAGAACCAGGTACTGGACCTTAGTCTTTTCTGGCTAGAGGCCATACAATGTTTCTCAATGTGTTGTCTGGTGAAAAAATCACTTCAGTCCATCGTTATTTGGCATTAACAAATTTCATGTGAAATATTTATACGCTTTATTAATCTCAATTGTACTTGAAAAGTCTTTTACCTTGAGTTTTTTTCTGTTTCAACTTAACCACAAAACTGAAATTCCCAGCATAATGCACATCACCTATTTTATTGGTTTGAAAAGTGCCATCAAACCATTATTAATCATTTATGAAAAAACATTGTACTTGGGTATTAAGGCACCTATTACAAGCTGCACTGAAAATGTAATTAAGTTTGATTTCAGTTCAACTAAAATCATTAGTGTCTCCGCCTTCAATGATATGGAGTTGTGCCACAAGAACAAAATTAATGAACCGAGAAAGAAATTGATCTTCAAGAGTCACCGGGGCCTCGTCACTAGCTTCATTCTGATTCACCTTCCCCTTTTTATCACCCTTCCCTTCCCTCTTCTTAGCTTTCGACTTCTTTCCTTTCTTGCACGTTTTATTTGTCATTATTCCTTATTTCCTCCATATTTTCTATTTGCCTAAGAAAGCATTACCTCAAAGTGGAGATACAACCATCTGATTTCATAGTACAGCAAGGCTTTGCAGCTCTATTCTTTTTTTGTTTTTACAAATCTGGGAATAGTGGACTAGATCCACCTGTCCCAGGTTGACAAATGATCGGTTGGCCTTGTTGTTACAGAAATGTGAAATGTCCCATTGTTATTCCAGCAGCCCTCTGTGGACACACACTGATGTGGGCTATGAATCACACTTTGAGTCATAGTCTGCGGCCGTATACTGTCTGTTACGGCACAAACATGCACACACAAGTCCACTTGCTTTCTATACACAAGTGTATTTATAGACTCTCATGTAACTGAAATATTGCAAAAATTAAACGCAAGCTCCTAATTTTCAGGATATTATCTGTAGTAAGTGTCTGAAAACGGCTGAAGTGGGAAGAAATTCAAGAAAGGAAGGTTGGCTAACCTTCTCAGACACTCAATAAAGCGCTTCCAGATTTTTCGCAAGGATTAAGTGGAGTCTATGTGCAAATGTAAACTTTTCCTCCTCGTTGAACCAACTACCCTGAGAGGAGGGACGAGCGTGCGTCCCCTTCAATTCCTTTAATTTCTATTTCAAGTGAAATGTAAAACTTTTATGAAAGACAATGAATAGAATGTTTCCATTTACTTTTTATTTGAGTTCGACTGAAACCCAGCCGTCACCTCTTCCCCCCCCTCCTCTCCACAGTTCTTTGAATTCTCCACAGAAGGTGAGATCCAGTACAACACGAGGGAACCGGCCGGCTGCGTTGTGGGTGACAACATCAGCACCTACCTCACGGTGCAGCTGTGCAGAAAACGAGGCCAGCCCGTACCTGCAGACCAGAAATTTGTCCTCCGAGAGGTAATGAGCCTCGTTTCTGTTCGTCATGTCTGTACTTTTTTAAACCCACATTTTAAGAGTGGTAAGACGGAATGTAGCACGGTGGCTCCGCATCCTACGGCTTTCTCTTGTTGCTACAGTTCAAATGTGTCCGTTCCATTTCTTTTGACCCATTCTAGAGCAAGGTGAAATAATTAATAATTTCGGAGAATCTCTGTTTGATAGCCTTTTGGTAATATTTATTATGTATGTGTATATAAATATTGTTAATTAGAAAATGCTGTAAAATCGGCAGACTTATTTTAACGTACAATTTATACTTTAATAATGTAAATATTTCATAGAATTTGATTTTCCAGATGCCCAATGCCACTTTACAGAGTTCGATTAGCTCAGACGGGTACTGGATGCATGGATGAATCAGTGAGCGACGGGTGTAGTTTAGACATATTTCTGAGGTGGTAGAACGCAGATTTAGAAATCAATTTGATGTGAGACGTAAGATGGAGTCCAGATTTTGTGTGTTATTAGTGGACTGAAACAGAGAGTCACTAATGAGCAGTGTTGGGCAAGTTACTCAGGAAGGTTAATCAGTTATTTATTACTCTTTCAAAAACTAATTTTATTACCTTACTCATTACTTTTAAAAGTAATTAGTTACTTTGTTATTACTTTTGCGGGTTTTGCATGTTCAGTCATAAGAGCAGCAAGGAGTATCTGATGGTTTTACAGAACATAAAATGTTGCATAACACCCAAGGTGATTTTGTGTCCAGCTTCTTGTTCTGTTATTTCTGCCCTGGCATATTAAGCAAGGTCCTAATGTTCAGAAGTGAAACAAAGATTGTATGTCATTAGCAAAAGCTTATCAAACCTTTTATCTATGATATACCCAGCGACAAGCTTCTCCAGATCTCTGTCATGCTCTATCCTTCGTTACGCTTTTTGGGTCGTAGCTGTAGCCTGTGCATACACCTATCATATAAGAAAGCCTACCTAGGACAAAATACATATTCGCATTCGCGCAAAGCAAAAGTAATGCCGCGTTACTTGGATCAGTAACTGTAATATAATTACTATTTCGGAAATTGTAATCCCTTACACTACTAGTTACTGGGAAAAGTAATAATATTACAGTAATATATAACTGAGTAATTAGTTACTGCCAAACACTGCTCATGAGGCTCCTGAAAGGTCCAAAAACCTAATTCACATCCAAGTCATGCGTAGCACATCGCTGCGTTGCTCCACATACGTCGAGCACCAGCGCGGCTGATCCTAAACTGTAAATCACACGGCGCCGGCAAGCTGGGAAATTCGCCCAGCTTGAGTTGTTTAGCATGTATTCAGTGTAGTTACACCAAACCAGTGTCAGTAGCTAAAACACTATCTAAATGTAAATGGAGCCGGCGAAGACTGTTTGGATGTAACAATGAGACAGAGGAGTGGGGATGCGAACAATAAAGGGAGGGAGAAGAGGAGGGGAAGCAAACAAACCGAAACGGGGTGAATAAACGGGCAGATCGACCAGAGCCCGATATGTGTTCTACAATAATAAACTCTGGTGCCTTTAAAACAGTGTTGATCTCCAGTCACACTACTGAAGACAATCAAGATAATATTCATTTTACTGAGCTACTTTATCCCCTTGTTGGCCATTTGTAACTTATGTTGATATCCTCAGGACGGGAGTCTGTACCACGTGGCGAGCCAGAAGTGTGTTCAGGCCGTGGACGGGACGGACAACGGGACACCAGCCCCCTCGCTGCAGCCCTGCTCGAACAGCCTCCACCAGAAATGGTTCTTTGAGGAGAGAATGTAAAGGCATCGACTCTGAATATGTTTGAATATATCATATTTGTCATTCAGGGGCCAATATCCGGTGGAGGGACTGAATTACCAATTTTTTGTGCCTTGCCCCGAAAGGAGCCCTGAGAAGGGAGCGTCTGTGCTCCCTTCCAAACTTCCAAACCTTTGCACATTTCTCCTGCCAGCTGGATTTAACTGATCACTCGGAAAATATACTGAAAAGTACTTCCTTTCTGAAGTACTTTGTAAATATTTATATATCTTGGGATATCTCTTCTTGGATGCTGCTGCTGGGAGACAGGAGCCCCGCTGGAATACAAATGGGCTTTTTCTTCTAATCGAGATGTTTGAGAATTAGTGATAAGCTGTGCAACACAAGGACATTTTGTTGTTTTTATTGTTTTTCTATGACCCACTCCAGCTGGTGAAATCTTAAAGAATGAGATCAATTTAGCGCTTTACACACACATGGACAACCACATCAAACATGTGCGCATGTACATTGGAAGGAAAACAATTGCTTAATACCTCTGTCATCACACCCGGAGCCGCTTATTAGTTAGTGTTTGGCATCTCACTGATTTTTCAGACAAGCAGCGTGAGGCATTTTTGCGTGTGTTTACATCATCTCCTGTAGAGGGGGCCGATGCGCCTCGCTGCACTTTCCTTTCTTCCATCATGCTTTTCTGTTTGTCGAGAGAAAGTAGGACAAACTTCAGGTATTTAAAAAAAAAAACCTTTTCAGGACATTGCGAGTGCTTGCTACCCTCACATACAGGTGGCTCGGAGAAAAGCCTTCGATATGACAGGCATTATGCAAGTACTTAGCGAATCTTAAACTCAATCACATAACTACTGATAATAGGATAAAGTCCCATTCTTGTCCTTTTTCTGCTTTTGCTGGGGTGCTTTTGAAAAGCTCTTTTCACCGACTTTTGCAGTCATTTTTGTAAACACAGTGCACTTTGCTTTTGCATCTTCAAAATACTAAATCACAGCCATATTCTTATGGATTGAATTCATGTGGTGTCGACTCTGTTTTAAATTATGTATTCTGTGATTTCATAGCACCACTGCAGAAATATCTCATCTTAAGTGATGGATGAGTAGGATTGTTTTCATTTAATGCTGGTGAGTGCAGATGTTCTCGCTCTTTGTACTTGTCCACTTGGAACCCATTGAAAGTGCCTGATGTTAAAAAGCTTGTAATTTGATTTCAAGATATCATCCCTTCACGCTGATAGGATCATGAGAAATGCTCTTGACGGTGTTTTATTTTGTCACGCAATGAGGCAAAGACAGAGCAGTAATTAAAGTTGTGACCGCACACTTCTAGTTTAGGGCAATTCCTCGAGTACAGGCGGTTTGTGCTGATTCGTTCACACCGATTCGCTTTCCATTCATCAGAATTAGGCAACTATAGATCCCTGTCCGGAGCTGTGGTCACTTCTGTGACCGTCCCTCGGGCAATGCGGAGGGAATAAGGGAAACGCGGCACAGTGGTCGACAGTTGCCGGCGTCTCGGGAGTGCTGGGATGGCAGATGGCTTTCTGATTGATTTTCTGGTCCTCTCCCAATTCTTTATCACCACCTCTCCCTCTCCCTGACAGAGGTATGCAGCGGAGGGACTTATCTTTTGGACCCGCGCCAGCCAAATCCTCCTCAGTGGAGCGCTCGCATGCACCCGCGTGCTTTGAGGTTTGATTTATGAACGGAAGTCATGAAGTGTACAGTTTTTGACAGCGGAGGCAGATAATGGAGGAGGCTGATTGAAGCAATCTGTGACCTCTTCTTCACCATTGACCTTCAGAGGATGTTGGCGCATCGGTCTCAAAGGACCCCCGTTAAGAATTGATGTTACGGAATGATTGTACGAAAATAGATTTTTCACAATTGATTCTGAGCGTATGCTCAGGAAAAGATGAATGGGAGATGGGGAAATAGACGATTTTCCCAGTGCCACAACTGGGATTTGAGTAGAATCAGAATCTCCCCCTGCGCTAAATGTAATGAATGTGCAGTAATATGTTATAGTGAATGATGAGTAACATCAACACGTCTAAAGGCACAGTGCAAAAGATGCCCTCCTTACTATTCTGAACATGCATTTATAGTTGTGTTGCTGTGTACAGAGCAGTGTAAAAGAGTTTCATGAGATAACTGTACCGATTAGGATGAAATCATAAGTTCCAAACATTTCGGAGAGAGTATAGATTAATTCCTGGGGTTAAAAAGTTCCCAGTAGTCCATGGTGCAGGCTTTTGCAGGCACTAAAATTGGTTTATGATTGTGGAGGTCATGCCTTGTAATAAATGGAATGGACCAAATGACCAGTCGGAAGATTATGGTCAGCTTCACAAAGGGATGGGGAGAGGCATCTGTCTCGGGGACTGTTCGATGGATGGCAAAGGGGCTGCCTGCAATTTCCTTAATAGGGGTGCACCATATGCCCGGGAAAGTTCTTAATAAGCGTTTGTTTGAAACGATTGCCGAGCTGTGCGCAGCCCTGGCAATCCTGCACGCTCCTGATGGCTTAGCTCTCCACAATTTAGGACTTGACGAAGAGGAAGTGACGGCGTTTTCATTTTCTTCAGGTTGTGTCCTCAGCCCGTCGGTGCAGCATAAATATTGTATCCCATTATTAAAAAGGGGTTATTGATTGTTCCGTTTGGCCATCTGTTTCTCCAGACATGTCCTGCCCACCGGGGCATTTTACTGTATGCTAATTTTGATACTGTACACGCAGTTGCAATAAGATTGGTGTTTGCCAGTCGGATCCCTCTGGCAGGTCATATAGGGCTTTTATGTCAACCAAAACCTTTGTCGTAAAACAGTGGCGATATTCCAGGGAATGGCTCGCAGCACTTGAACTTGTAAAGTGGCTGATTGTACTGTCACCAAACCCAAATGGACCAAGCACTGATGTTTTTGCAGCAGCATGCACAGACTTCTGTTTATAATGATACCCGGTGGTGACAGTTTTTCAATTATTTAAATTGTAAAAATGCACAAATAATAATGCCGGAAATCAACACAATGTCCGGTGTTTTTATGCTATGAATCACTCCAGTGGCCTTATATTGTTATTAGGGAAAGTGAAGGATTTAACCAACATTATTATTTTTAATTTTTTTTGGGATCCAATAAATGGACCATATCTAATGTTAATGTACTTGTTTAGTTGTTGTCAATTAAGTAAAAAAAAAAAATGAGCGAAAGAAAGTAATATTGGATGTGTTGTTATGGGCTTGTTCATTGTGTTCTTGTTTTTTTATGTTCAGTTTCGTTTCTTTTTAAAATGTGTATCACAAATTGGAAATGCATTCGTATAAAACACTTTACTATGACTTATTTTGATCTCACTCTACATCATTGTTTATTTGAGCCTGTGAGGCTTTCAACACAGGCTTTCATCCACATTTCGCTGAGATGGGGACGTGAATCAAGGTGCTTGTGGTGAAATGAGAGAAGAACAAAAAAAAGAAAAGAGAGATTTTCCAACCATATCTCATGGGTTGGATTCCCAGCTGCTGAGTGAGATGGTGAAATGTCCCGCCCGAGCCAAGTCGCTCTGTTTCCTGTGGCGTCGACGCTCTGCCCTGCACACTCGCTCACTCGCTCACTGATGGTGCTTTGCTGTTCCTTTCATACAGGGTGTGTGTGTGTGTGTGTGTGGATGTCTTTCTATCAAAGGCGCGAAAGGGGAAGTCCACGCTAAATTGGTAATAAATACATGCATACATTGTTTTTCCGGTAATCTTTAAAAATACAAATTCCACATGCTCACAAACTACAAAAGGTCGTGTGCACCACACAGCCAGAAATGAATAGGAGAATTTGTGAAACGCTGACGCCACTGCATGAGACGAGCCAGTTGTCTTTCTTGCACACGGCGACGTGCTCTGATGGCAAACTTGGCAGAGACGCTCACGCCCCGACAGAATGCTGCACAGGCGCCACTCTGCGGCTTTCCTGGGGAGAGTGAGGAGCGCCGCTGCAGAAGGCCGTGGTGATGCTGTCTCTAGCCCTGCCTCGTCCTAATCTTTGGCCTGCGTCCCTGTGAAAGTGCAGCGCCGAGAAAAATAACCTGACATTCAGCTCACGCTTCCACAGAAACACCATGTCTGGTTGTAGTCTATGATGTATGCATATGATGTAAAGACCCCGATTTTTTTCTTTTCTCTTCATATCCGGTGTGGCATAGCCTACATGCAGCACTACAGCCTCCCGCAGCCCATATGTGTCGTTAATGATAATGCAAAACAAGTCTCCCCGTGGTGCAAGTCTTTGGAGACGCTCAGGCTTCAGTTGTCAGGGAGTGCGAGTAACCATAGGAGGAGCAACACACAGACACACACACACACACACACACACACACACACACACACACACACACACACACACACACACACGTGTAAGACGCCATTTGCACACTCCCACGTTGGTTCAGTTTATGTAATCCCCAATACCCAGGACAGCTCAGGAGCAGTGGCTGTTGGCTGCATACATTAGATGACACACTTTCACTTTCAGGAGGCAATCCAGACGGTGCAGCAAACATGTGAGGCCTAGATCAGGGATTGCTGTGCATTTCCATATGCACCACCGCCGCCGCCGCCTTGCATCAGATGAGGTGGATCACACAGCGAGGAGGGCAACAAGGCCTCCACGAAGTCTCTCAGTAGGCAAATTTGTTTAAATAATCCCATCCAACTATTCCGCAGCTCATCGGCTCGGTCGGAGAAATATTGCAGTTCTTGCTTGCTGGATCATGTGTGCCATTTCCATCTGACAGAGCTCATCAGTTTCATGGCAATCCGTCCGTCCCGTCCCCCCTTCTTCCAGCAAGCAAAGACAAATTTAAACAGAAAATAACCTTGCCAGCTTTCAGCACAGCAGACGCTCGGAATTGTAAACACCGGCGACGTCGAACGGACTCCGTGGCGAAGACCGAGAGATTTAATGTTTTTGCGGCCCTACGAATATGCATTTGTGGAGCGCTGATGTGAAACAAACACCGGGGCAACACTTGAGCACGGTTGGGGGAGGGGAGGAGTTATTTATTTCAAATGATGGACTCAGAATTTTTTTTCCGGAAATACTTCAAGGAGTTTCACCAGTCGTGCCTCGACTTAAATCCCCTTTTCAGCTGAACGCCTGCTCCGGTGAAGGACCAAGCTCATCTGATCCACGTCTGTGAAACCAGCCAATGCAGCATCAAAGGCAGATTGATTGTTGCTCACTTGCCCCGGGTGACCTGTGTTTGTTTCTTTTCCTTCGGCAGAGGTGGACCTCACCAGGCTCTCACTTGAGGAACAATGGGTTTCCAAAAAAGCTGATTTGATGAGAGCCCTCTACGATCCGTGCTCGTGCATTCAAGCACTGCTCGACGCACGACCCTGCCCTAATTTCTTCATTCCTCGAAGATCTCATGACCCCCGTCCTCGCGCCGAGTGGTTTAAACCTTAAGTGCGAATCATCAGAACAAGGAGATGAGAATCTTTAACGGTGGCTTCTGTCTCCACCCTTTTGAACCACGGCCACGAGCGGAGCTGCAGGTGAGTGGACCGCAGCTCTGTTGATGACACCAGTGGACTGGTCCCTGATAATGGGTCACTTGCTCCGACCTGCCACACAGACAAATCTGACCTTCGGCGCTCCGCTGCAGGCCGACGGATTCGACGGACAGCGGCTGTACCCTGAACATATTTATCTGTTTCTGAAATGACACAGATGAGGTGTGGCCAGATCGTAACATTACCTTAGAATTTGCACCAGCAATACATTTTGTCGAATATAATCTCTGTGGCCAAACAGTAAATGATACACACACACACACGCACACACACACACGCTGTCACACTTGTCTGCTAAAAACTGGAGTCTGTCACTCTTTCCTCCCCCACGGCAAATGGACACGGCAGAGCCTGGAACTATGAGTATGTGTTATTTATATTGTAGATTAGATGGATCGGGATATAAATAGGAATCAAGACAACAGTTTGACCTATGGTGACTTTTTATTTAGATTTTTTGCACGCGTCCTTGTTTTTTTAACACGCTGCAGTGGTGAAGACTGATCCACTCTCCACTCTGCTTTCTTCCCCTGTCCGATGCAATGTTGAAACCTGTCGAGGAGCAAATCCTTTTTTTGCTGAAATTATGATGCATACTGCAAAAGAGAACGCCAGAGCCACATTGGCTCACACCCCGGCAGACTGCGATTCTTCACAGGCTCCCCCGGCACAGCCTACGCAACACTGACAGAATACCTCTTTAATATGTTCCTACTAGAGAAAATGCTTCCACAGGAGATCAACCATTCCACCCCGCTCCCATTCATTTTCACTTCATCACATTATTTGATTGCTCGCCAAATGGACTGCCTTTCCCCCCGAGGAAAATAGGCATATACTGTGTACATTTCCTTTGGACAAAACAAGATGCGGTCGATCTATTTCCCCTTGAACACTGCGTTTTTGCACATTTGATTGCAGCCCTAGTTCAGTTCAGTCAAGTGTACGTGCGGTTTCCAGATATTATGAATCCCTTTTCCAACACATGTTTTATTCTGGGGTTAACATAGTGGCCTAGAGCAATTTTAGAGTGTCAGGTAGAGAAGAGTGAAATAGTAGTTTACCAATAATCTAAACTGAATTAGCAGGGAGCCATATTTCTTCTCAAATGTCACAGATTTATTGTATCATCCTTCCCTGCGGCAGATCACCTGAGCTGAACTCACTGGGTGAAACGCCCGACGCGCTGCCGCCGACTTTGTGAGATAGATTAAAGGAACCATTTTTTTGCTGCACTTTATGAGACGAGTCAGTGCAAGTGTTGTTGTTGTTGCTGGTGTTTTGAGACACATCGGAGACCTGCTGTTTGGCAGTGCAGAAAATGGCCGAGTGAGATCTCGCTGCCTGATGCCGTCTTCTCATCGCTCCCAGGAGGTGAAATAAACCCTACACCTTGATGTGCCGCTAATTCGGAGCGCTAAAGACGTCAACTTAGCTTTTGCCAGTGTTCTGATTAAATTAAAGTCGGCCTTCTCTTGGGGGGCCTTTTCACTGATGGGGTGTAGCAATGCAGGTCAAATGAACAGATCCCTCGCTGTCTGGGAGCAGTCGTGTGTGAATGAAACGCCTCATCACTTTGCAGCGGCAGTGTCGGCTGTGAAAGTTAACTGTGATGGTCCTTCCACATGTACAACATATGCACATGCGATGAGTGTGCTGTCTGTGCACCAAATACGACACCCCCCCCCCACACACACCAGTCTCAGAAGTCTGCTGTTTATGTTTTATTTCAATTTTGCATGAGATGCAATATTAACCATGCTATAGTCTGAATGAAAATGCTTTAAAAAAATATGAATTTCCTGCCAGGGAATTAATTACTGTACAGTATTAATCTTATCGGCGGGAGCAGAGGCAGTGGATAAGAAAGTGGTGAAGGGGGGGGGGAAAGAAAAAGTAGCAGGACGAATTCAAGCTCCAAGCTCAAGCATCTGAAGGGCTGGCTAATGTTCTTTTGAGAATGAGGCAGTATTCAGAGTTTGCAGTCGCCGAGTCTACAGCAAAAGATGAATAAATAAATAAAACCCCTGCCTCTGCATAATTCATCGCTGATGTGATGATGATGTGCTTGGTCGGACAGACAACCAACTGCCCTGGCAGTGGAAATTTAACTCAGATTGATGCGGCGTACACATGGTATTAATCATCTCGGCCATTGAGCTGATGCTTTATTTGGAGTGGATAATTCATTAGGGGCTGTCTGTCAGTGGTTCCCCTCCCCCTTTTCTTTATTACACCAGTGGTAGTTTCACGCTCTAAATTAAGTCTGTCCATATTGTAAATATGAAGCGACAGACACCAGTCAGTAAGTTTCGCCAAGCGTAAATATTTGACAGAGCTACTGACACTGACTACTGGTCACAAAGAAAAAAATACATCAGCATCTCTGAAGCTCATTCATGAAAGATGTTGACCAGTGCCGTCTTGGTTATTTGAAACCAGAAGTAACCATATTTGGAAGAGCTGGGGGTGGGCCTGACTGAGAGCTCGTCCACTGCACGTCCACCTGCAACCTGCACCCGTTGGACACTACCAGCTGTCAATCATGCTGCATCCACGCCCCAATGCATTCCATGTTTATCGTCTATTTTACTCTATGTGAGACCATCATTTACTAAATGTACATCATGCTGTATTGAAGAAGACCTGAAACTTGCGATTGAGACCATAAACTCCTCAGAAAATGTTTACTGACGTTATCAATCAAGTGAGAAGTAGAGTCATAAGACTTCTATAGAAACTGACTTCTTTTTGCAGCCCGTGGAGTCGCCCTCTGCTGGTCATTCCAGAGAATGCAAGGCTTCCGCATTGGCATCACTTTCTGGACCCGGTGACTACGTCTATAATACACAGTCTATTGTGGGTCACCATGATGTTGGACCTAAAAGATAAAGGACGGCCAACAGGAGACAAGCAGTAAGCAGTACTGGGGTGCACTGAACAAAGCCTGGTGACGATTGAAGGGTAAAGGCTCATGCCTCCTTACACAAGCAGCAGGGTATTTCTCTGCTTCACATGTTGCCTCTGGTGCCCGGTGCCAGCCTGGTTGGGCAGCGGATCCTCGTGGGTGCAGAGTTCCAGTGGCTGCCAGAGTGTGGTGTGGTGGGGGCGGGGGGGGGGGGGTTTCCAGCAGTGAGCCAGGTCACTGACCTTTACCAGCACGCTGATCGATAAGGCTCAGCATCGCGGCGCGCCGGAAATCTCTCAGCAGAGAGAGGAGGAGCAGGAGAGTCGCGCTGTCAGAGGATGCGCTAATTGCTCGCGGCTGCTTACCTCGCCTACCCCTGCAGGATGAGTCTCAGCCTTCCTGCTCCTGGGTCCCTCTGGAGTGTGGATCCTTAAATCCCCTGCAGGGCCATGGGGCAAATCCCGTACCGGGGGCCAGTTCCATACATTGCAATGAACACGTGAAAATACTGTGTTGCACCCACCTATTATAATATGAAGGTCACAAAAGCCTCACGTAAATCCGTGGCAGCAGACATATGTTCTTTATTTACAGACACCTGTTCTACAGGCGTGTAATTATTCTGATATATTTTACAAAACAGAAACTGAAAAAAAAACACGAGCCTCCTCGGACACGAACATCTGCCGCATGCACAAGAAGAAAAAAATGTGACAGCTTTCTTTTCACCCCCCGGACAGCCAAACACACACAGTGTTCGCACCGCTCTGTCAAAAAGGCCCCGGCTCTTTTGAGTGAGAGTTCGCCAAAGTGACAGGTGAGTAATGCTCAGCAGGTAGTGGCATAGCAATGGCGCACGTAGGACTACACGCTCGTTGAGCCTGCTTGCTGATAATGAGCCCGCAGACATGTGGAGGAGTGGTGGCAAGCAGGGCCAACTCCTCTTACTGCCTAACTCTGCTTTCATCGCCCTGCTTTCATCAGGCTCAAGTGCCACAGCTATTAGACCTTTGTGCGGCGTTCGAGGGGGGGAAGCCGAATGTGCCAGGACGGTTGGCTAGGTTACTTCCAAACTGCTTCCCACAGCAGCTCTTTGATTAAATGCTCAAAATTATGATTAGCCTTAAGCATCTTGATTTTGTATGCATCCCGCGCGAATGCATTTGGTCCCTTTTAGTTTTTGTGTGTGTGTGTGTGTGTGTGTGTGTGTGAGTGTGTGTGTGTTTACTTTGCTTCAAACATCCATCAAATGTGCAAGGACAGAAACAATCCAATTTACAGACGCCAAATGGATTTATTTCAGTTAACGCTGAATCAAGTAACATTATGAGACTTCACAGGGAAATGTTTCTCCTTTCAAGTACACCACGTGTGTGCAACCTAAAGTGGAATTCACTCTTGAGTTAGAGAGACTCCTTTCGATGGACTAACCTTCTCGCCACCCGTGCATGTTTTCACGATAAAATTCACAAGTCCTATCCTCCACTGTCTCTGTTGTATTTCTCTTCTCTCTTTCTGTACTTCCATCGTTGCTCCTTTATGACTCCCGATTTCTGATTCAAACGGCATGGCTATGCCGGGGCCTTTCTCTGTGGAGTTTGCATGTACTCCCTGTGTCTGCATGGGTTTCCTCTGGCTGCCTCCCACAGTACAAAGACATTCAGTTTAGGGTTAGGCGTTAGGGGTGATTGACTCCAAACTGACCATTGGTGTGAATGTGAATTTGGGCGTGAATGGTTGTTTTGTCTTTATGTTGACCCTGTGGTCTGGCTTGCGACCTGTCCAAGGAGTGCCCTGCCTTCCACTCAGTGTCAACTGGGATTGGCTCCAGCGCCCCCTTTGCAATTCTTAAAGGATGCCGGATGGATGGGAGGAATGGCTATAGTACACTGTTTCTTGCCGAGCTTCAGAGCACCCCCATCCACTGGATGCCATGAATATTAGTCCTGACGGGTGTCAGTGCAGTGGCAGGAACAACATGTTGTCGTCTTTCTCAACCCACATACTGTGGAGTCATGAAGCAAACACACACACACACAAAAAAAGACATGGAAACGCAACCTATTGAGTGGAGGCAGCCAGAGGCACACCACGAAACTCCTGCCAGAGCGGAGCCGGTGAGTGAGTGGCAGGTGGTCTGGCCCCCGGGACTCCTAATGAAGAGAGTCGGCCTGCCTGCTTATCGATCCACATCAGCTGATCTGATGCTTGGCAGACTGGTGGTAGGGTGGGGCTTAATGGGCACCTGGGGCACACACACACACACACACACACACACACACACACTGTCCTGGTCAACAGGTTGTACGTATAGTCAGATGTCTTTGATGTTGAACCTATTCCCTGTCTTTTGTCGGCGACAGCTGCCCGCCTGTCACACTGTAACACAGCATTTCTGAGCCACTGTCCAGCATTATCTATTTACACACACACGTGCACACACACACACACACACACACAGACACACACCTCTGCCATCACAGATGCTCCTTCAAGCTCATTATTTCTGGAACTGTCGGCTTATGGCTTGTTGTGTTGGCTGGGTAATGCATCTTAAGCCCGGCTATCAAATATGAATGAAGCACTGGCTTCCTCATCTATCTTTCATGGCTTTCATTTGTTAAGCTATTTGCCTGCAAAAATATTTTTGGATGTTCCCCCACTGTTGTGAATACTGTGCTCAAGCAGCAGCCGCTGGTCTATTATAAAACCCGAACATACTGTTCTCTCTTGTGTAAATATTACTGTTTGAGGGGGTGGTTAAAATATTTGTGTGAATGAGGCTTTGTAACCATGAACGATATTAGAATTTTTTAATTTCATGGTTTTTGTGACATCACGGTTGAGCCTGCATATTGCACAATGCCATGCAATGTTTAGGAGTTAACGTGAAATACATTTACATTTATCCATGTGTATGTCCTTTTTCATGTTATGTGTCGGTTTTCATTTTGCTCTCATTACTTATATAACAATTAAAACTGTTAATACTATTACTAATAATTCAATTAATACCTATTTTATTGTCTTCCAACTACATGTGCCACATGATTATTTTGGTACAATCACAATGAAGTGATCACGCCTGCGGTAAAAGTTGGGCTTACTTAATTAGCTCCAGATGGATAACAACCCTGAGATTGCAGACCCCCCAGGCACATTCAAGACATCAGCGGGGGGAACTGGCTCCACTCCCCCTTTCCCAAAAAAACAAAACAAGGTATGAACTGAACCGCGGATTAGACAACCGTTACACCCCTAACATGCCATGCATAAATGAGAGGGAACGTACATACATATTCTGCTTTTGAACATGTTTGCTTGTGTCTACATTTTAAAGGAGAATATCACTGTACATATATTGTGTGTTTACAATGACCTTAGACAAACTAGTCAATATGTGCAAATTATTTGTGTATTCTTCAATCTTCTGAGACGAGCCTCTGCATGAAATGTAAACTGAGACAGAAGTTCAAGGTGATAATCGAGATCAAATGGGGATTTCCCACGGGTAAGGAAACTTTTTGTGTTTGTGAACAGCTAACAACTCAGCTCAGGTGAGCATACCAACTGAAGATATTCTGTGTCCCAGAATCCCAGTCACATTTAAGGAACAGTTTGCATGTCTGGCTTGCAGTCAGATCGTAGCTCCCGTCCGGGATTTAAGAAAACACATACTCAAGACTTTTGAGACAGAGCACGTTTTCCACACGTGAACTTGACACTGCACTCCGCGGTTCACATTTCTGAGCCATTAGGACAAAGCCGTCAGTATTCCGCAAGCAATCCCTGATCAATGTTGGCGCTCCGAGAGGCTGGCCATCTCCCGTGTCCATTAGAACAATCACTGGTGGAGGGATGTAGAAACTGTATCCCCAAGTGCTCCTCGTTCGCCCCATGCAGCCATCTTTATCATGGAGAGCCAGCCACACCAATCCGCTCACACATATGCGAATAAATCCTCCAGTGGCTTTTAAACTCTTAAGGGCGCGCGCCTCTTTGTGCTGGTGGATGGAAAGGGGTTGTGTATAATTAATGCTGGTGGGGGTGAGGTGAGCTAAGGATGAAGGCTTTGGGAGAGCCGCCGTCCATCCCTTCCGTCCCGGAGCACATGCGCTGTGGCGGGCGCATGCCCATACATCAACGTCTGACATTAACTTGACCCAGAGAAAATGCCGGGAGATTCTTTTTCCACGCCACTCTTTGGTGCAGCTTATCCCCCCCCCCCCCCCCCCCCCCCACCCCTCGATTCCTCCTTTGAACTATTTTGCCCTCTCTCCTCCTTTTTTCTCCAACTCCCTTTCACTCTCCTGAAAGTGTCTGTGTTGTCTCACTGTCGAGTGAAAGTCTGCACGTAGATTTTGTGTGTGTGTAAGAATGGCCATGCATGTGATGAGCGCAAGCCCGGGGACTTTGTCTGTGTTTGCATGTGCCTGTGTGCATGTTTGTCTGTGTAAGTCAATTTGCTTTTGTGTGTATGTTTCACATCTACCCACTAATTAGAATGACAATTTGTATTAATAGTTTTGGGCTGATGTGCAATAACATGACTCTAGCTTTCCTACTCGCTCATGTACCCTGCACTCTTGCCACCCTGGGCCCTAATTATCGAGCTGATGATCTGACATCGGACCACTGAAACAGAGACGACACGTTGACATATTGTCACTTCTGCCTTTAGACTGGACCCTCTTTAAACCTGCGGTTGTGGTCTAGTCCACAGACTTGTTCCATCCTGTCCATCTGCCTTTAAGAATGTCTGAAAAGTGTCCATATTTTTTTAACTAAATAGGATTGATGAAATATAATGAAATACATTAATAGATTCCAGATCTCCCATACTCATGTTATGCTAAGAGTTCTGCACGTCAAGAGTGATTAATCAATCTCAGAAAACAACAACATGACAGCAGACAGTGGTTGCCTTGAGTTAGTTACTCTAAAATGATGGTATATTCATATTATTTCAAATGTTGTTGTAGTGGGTATGATTGGAATGAGTATGATTCAGATGCAGCAGGTTTTTATTTCTGGAATATGAAGAATTTTAACATGCAGGGATAAAATGACGCCAGTTTGAAGGCTCTATCCTTTGACTGTGTTCCATTTCCATTCAGTGTTCTTTTCCCTTAAAATGCAAATCCTGGAACGGATCATGCATGCATATAGGATATACATAATGTGTTCTCTCAATTCTGTTGTTCACCACTACACATTACACAATATTTTAAGAAAGCCATCTATTTATCTACGTATCTGTAGTTGCTCTACATACAAATTTCTTGACATCTTCTCTTTTTCAACGAGTTATATCCAACCTACAGGCACGAGGAGTTGCTGTTGAACAGTTATGCCCTAGATGACGATGGAAACGTTCATTGTAAGTGTGATTATGTAAGACACAGCTCTTGCTATTACTAGGACTTGACAGTAATCAAAATAGTGTCCTCCCACAGCACAGCCGCAACTGGAGATCTTTTGAAGGCAGTGGCCTACTTTACACCGTCTCCTCTCATATTCCTGATTTAATTTCAGAATGGAACGAGAAAGGCTACTATAACCTCTTCTTACCAAGACAAAATGTAACAAATGCAGTAAGCCCATCAAGATTTTTGCTCTCGGGTGCACAGCAGAACCACATCCTTTATATGATAAATATGCTGTGTGCATGCTCTGTCCATTCTGACAAAAGTGAGCCTGCTACTGTGTAGTGTAGTATATTCTAGCAAACCAGGCGGTCTGTGCCTCTTGTGTAGTGGCATTTAGGAAACATCTTTCCCAAAGATAAATTCCAGTAATCATTTTTGAATACTTCTGTTGATAGAATATTAAAAAAGAATTGCAGCACTCCAAAATGATTGCTGATAAATAAATGGCAACAATTGGCTTCTAAGACAACTCCTGCTATTAGTACAGCTAATGAATGTGTTCATGAAGGAAATGGAGCAATTCATCTTAACAAAAAAATGAACGTATGCGTTATGTTTAATGTCTTTACATTATCTTGTACTCTTGTGTCTCTGTATGTATTTTTCCTTGTCAGAGATTTTCGACTCTCGTGATTTCATATTTGACTCAGTTACTCTTTGAAATAAAATACCAATAATTAAAAAACAAACAAAAAACCCGTTAGGTCGTAAGGCACCGTACGTGGTCGCAAACTGTCGCAACACGAACACAGTTCTCCACCGGTGCGCGCAGCCAAGTTTTGTTTCAGTCGAACGGGGTCCGCACGAGTGTGTGAGGGTCGGGAAGTGTCTTCTGAAATGCGGTAAGTGATGTGAATTTGACAGCTTCAGTCTGAGTTATGACGACGGGTGACGAGGAGTCACGGAAGAACTC
This sequence comes from Scophthalmus maximus, assembly GCF_022379125.1. Taxonomy (NCBI): domain Eukaryota; kingdom Metazoa; phylum Chordata; class Actinopteri; order Pleuronectiformes; family Scophthalmidae; genus Scophthalmus; species Scophthalmus maximus. Next base: position 5,211,862 of record NC_061536.1, on the reverse strand, counting down.
AATAGACTATCAACGACACTCGGTCGTACACGGTAACATTAGCCAGCTAATTGGTTCGACAAAGCAGCCGCAGCTGTAAAACGTATTGGCTAGCGGCTCATTACCCCCGCAACTGGTTGATGATCCGTTCAAAAAACGAATGAGAATAAAATAAATAAGTGCAGAATTTCTGGCAGATTATTAGCCAAACTAGCGCGAACACCAGTGTTGTGGTTGTTGTTGTTGTTGTTGTTGTTGTTGGATGATGTTGGTCGCTTCCTCGTTTGACATCCGAATGTGTTTGAAGATGAGAGTCGCCTGCAGTGTGTGAAAGTGTAAATCCACTGAAGCAGCTGGCCCCGCGTTGCTCTATCTTATTTACATTAAAGCAAACTGTGACCTCCACCGAACTCCACGTTGATTACGCAGCGGCCATTTTGACGCGTCATGGCAGGAAGCGCTCAGGTGCATTTCACAGCGTTGATTAGGGCTGCGTGCCACAAGGCGGAGGCCCTGCTGTCGAGCACGTCAGCCAATGAAAGAGCTACCCACGCTCAGGGAAGTTTCCTCAATCTTGACGTGACCCGGGACTATTTGGTCAGCAGCCACGATGAGAGCTGTTTCGGGACGCACGTCATCATGTAAGTCACTGTTACGCCATGGATAATTTACATCTGATGTCGCACGGCGATGGAGCCGCCGCGTTCGGAAGTGGGTAGTTTCACCACGGCAATAACACCCGCCGTCGCGTGATGACGCAGTACAGTGAGAGTGGAGTCGGATTCTCTGAGCAGCGCTGTTGGCTCTTCGCAAGTCCTGTCCGTCCTCCTTTGCACCTTTCCTTGACCTCATGACGTTTTCCACTGAGGTCAAGGAATAGTAGATGGGAACATTTCGACCTGCACCGTCCCCTTACAGGCTCCTGGCCTGCACATCCACGCTAAACCCTCACTAGATATTTGAATGACTTAGGCTGAGTAGACCTCTGAGGACTGGGTGCGCTTGTATAGACTGGGCCTGATCGACCCCCCCCCCCCGCTGTTATGAAGGCCTCTCATTTCATGGGGTCTGGTGACATCACCTAATTCTTGCATTGCTGTGTACACCTTCAACCCGAGCCAAGACTGATCAGCCAGAATAAGTGAAAACACTTGTGAGGTTGTGCAGGGCCATTAACCCATCACCCGTGAGCCTGGGAGATTGCTGTGGTCTGCAGTTTGCCCACTTATGTTTTGCAATGTTTGGTACGGCCTAAATTAATTCAGCCTTGTATTTGTAGACAGCCGGGTGGATGGTGAGCTGACGGAGGTGTGGGGAACTTTGCAGCTGTCTTCGTCATCATTTCAAGGTGAATTTATTTCGAGTGACTATATTACTGAATGTACTGTATGCCATGAGCCTCATCTGCTGTGTAGTTGTAAAAATAACACGTCTGCTTATAGTCTTTACGGCACAGAAATGCATGTTACTGTGAACCATTCCAGCTGTGCCAGCTTTTAAGTTGACACAAATGACTTCTGCCACAAATAGAGGAACATACATAATGCATACTCATAGCCATAATGTATAATTCTCGTCGTATTGTGTCATGCACTATTTGCATTTCAGAAATTGATGCATTAGTCTGAATTGACAGTATATATCTGCCACTTTTCAAGGCAGAGTCAGTCATCCTTATTGACTGTATATAAATAGGTCCATCTACAACGGGTGTTTGATATTAGTGTTTTAAGCACGGGGCCATATGATGTCCACTTGTGTGCAGATCGCTTTAATATGTTTATTGTGTGGGAAATTACATGTTTTTCCTCTCATATAATTGTATATATCTATGGGATTTCGTATATTTCTGCCATATTGATGACCAGCAAACTTCTCAGCAGCTTTCTCCAGAGACTGCCACACAGCATATTTCACTAAATGAGTTGCACAAAGAAATCTCATTCGGTTCCAAGCACCCCAACAAAGGCCAATGTAAATCATCCCTCTTCTTTATCCCAAGGGGAAAATGCTAGTTGACAGTCTGCAGTATTTTTATGTTTTCCAAGCTCATAAAACATGCATTCGCCACCGCCATGCCGGCAACACGCCCTGTTGAAGAATTGCTCCTTAACTTGTTGGTATGTATGGAATTCACAGGACTGTGCCTCATGATTTTGAAACCAATTATTCAAATAGCTGCCACTGTAACTGGCAGGGCAAGCGTGTCGAGAACAAGGCAGAGAAGCATCTCAGAGATTCATAATAAAATGGTTTTTTTTCTTCTGCTTTATAGTGGAATTACTTGTCTGCACCATTTCGAGATAATGTTGTCCTTGGCTTGGAGTTTTGAGATCAGTCATGTGTGAGATGACTCTGAAGTGAGGTGTTGATCTGGGATAAATGAAAGTCTATTCTAGCTTTAACTTCTAGTTCATGTGTCTGTTTGGTGAGAAGATCACAGTAAAGCAGTTCATGTTCAATGATGTGTAATGTGATCCCACATCAGTCTCAGCTTCTTCAGATATAAACATAACTCAATATAATATCCAATAGTGGCTAAATAATGAAATAGTTGCCGGAAGATTGCATTAATGTACTAACCTTTACTCCTTTCCTCCACTCGTGGTAGTTTTGTAAAGTATACGAAAATAAATAAATAAAACAATTGCAGAATGAGTTAGCATAAAAGTGTCATGAAGTTGACCAAGTATCCATCAGGCTGCTCAGTTATGTGCTCATTCCACATAAACAACCCGCAAAATCTCTACACGGATATTCCAGACGTGAGCACAACCATCGGAGCTAAGAAAAATGAGAGGATCGTAAATATCATTTTTCATTCATCCAGTTCTGAATACCTGCCATTTAAAATTCATAGAGCATGTTGTAGTGTATTGTCAGAGGTTTGGTGAGGGATGTCCTCAGGCAACCCCATTAATCTCTATTAAATAGGGACACATGGGCCATCTCTTGTCTTTCTCTTTCTCTCTCTCTGGATTGGATGCATTTTTCGTTCTTTTAAGACAACGTATGATGTTTGGCAGTTACAATGCAGTTGCTTGAAACGTGGTAATTCTTAATTTAGTTTCTTATTGTTTTCCAGAAGTATCAGTACCACGAGAGAAAAGAACAAGGATATATTAGTCAAACAAGCCCATTTCACACCACCTGCAAGCTGTTATCTAGGTTGCTACATGGTCAATGAATCTGCGGTCATGATACAACATTTCATCGCTGATTGCTCAACTGCCAACATCTGCATAAATATTTCACTGTGTGCCCTTCATACCACACAAGTATGTTCCAATTAGCGGTGATATATTGGCTTGACATCTCGTTTGGCGAGGACGGGCAGATTGCAGAGCCGTGATTGAAAGCTTATTGAATGATTCATAATCTAGAATGAAATGGACATTTTCATTTGGGTGTCTGCAACAATCATTAGGAGGACAAGTAGCATGCGTGTATTAGAACAAAAACCCTAATGTGTCAATGTTGGTTGATTGTACCTGGGGATGTCTGTTTGTCCTGTTTTGATGTAAACCATGTCCTAATTAAGAAACAAACTTTCAAGGCCCTTTATTGGCCCTTAATATTAAAGTTTATTCACTTGCAATTTAAGCGTTTAATTTCCTTTTTGGATGTAGTGTTTACTCAACACTGTTTGTACTCTACCACCTCATATTCCTCGGTGGCTGCTGTCTGGGCGTTGGAGGACTGTTTTGAGCAGGGAGGGATGTTTTCTGTTGTGAAAAAAACAGATGGGACGACAACTTGACCTACTTCTTCATCTGGACCACTCTGAATAGAAAAGAAGAAGAGATCGAAAGCAGATGTGTGTGATGAGTTTATTGTATGGACGAACACAAAGTGCATAGAACGCAGCTCCCTTCTGTGGATTCGCTTGATCTCCTTTTAAATTTTTTTATTTTTTATTTCAGCATTGTGTTGACTGCAAGCGTTTGCATGCATTGTGTCCGTGCACTTTGATTGCAGCAAACTGTCTGTCCCCGTCTTCCTTGACCACTTATTCATGCAATAAATAAATTAGGCAGCAGATATACACAGGTCAAAACCAATCAACCAGAAATAACAACACCATAACCATATTGTGTTCCTCAAGGAGTTGAGATGTCTGATTTGGGGAAATCTTTCATATAAAGGATGTGCTTGTCAGAGAGAGAGTGGATCCAGAGAGATTCAGCAAATTACCACCACACGAAGAAGAGAGAGACCTAGATATTTCAGCAATCCTCTGGAGCTGGCTAGTTGCTTTGTGTGTTGTGTGCATGTACTTACTAGGCCTTGTGATAAATGACCTGTGTGTTAAGAAGCCAGGAGGGTCAGCTCTGCCATATCAACCACGACAGCTTTGTATGCTAAAACCCTTAATGAGGACCCAAGAAATTGGTGCTGTAAGGAGGGGTGGAAATCGTATTGAGATAAGGAGCATTTGCTTATGCAAAAGTTACTTCATAATACCCATTTCCTGAGAGCAATGTGAGGGGGGAATTGGGGGGGGGAAAGGAAATACTTGGAGATGGGATATTTCATAGTTGTGCATACAGTATGCAGACATTATCCTGTGTATGTCTTTGTGCTTTGGACATCGACTTCTCCTCCATGTTGTGGTAAAGTTCACACCACGGAGATTATAACTAGGCAATCTTTGAGCCATGTGCCATTTTCATTCTCAACCTGTATAGGAAACAACACCTCTGACAAAACTGCAGGACAAACATCCAAAATCTCTTATTGCAATACAAGCCGATAGAACAGCGGTAACCCAATCATGACCCACTACTATGTTGCTCTACTAATGTAACACATAACAACAATAACAAAATTTATATGCGATTAAAAGTTAAGGCAATCTTTACATTTTGAAAAATGTTACGTATCATCTTCCGGCTCTCCTGAGTGGACAACCAATTTTAGGTTGAGTCAAGCCAGACGACGAAAACATATCCTGGGTATGTTGAACTGGCTTGGTAGAACAATACCCCTGACAGAGCAATCAGCTCAATCGGCTCAAGATGGACAGTAACCACGGAACTGCACTCCTCCTGGGCACATTCAGGTCAGCAGTGTGGAAACATTTGGTGATGAGAGAGAACAAGTACTTCCTGGATCCCCCTCCAAAAAAACCCAAACAATGGGGTATGAACCCCCAAAAAAACCAACTGGATTTGGAGAACCGTTGAAACCCTTGTTATCAAGGCAATTTAAACAAACCCCCTTGATGCTGAGTATAATTGTGCACGTGATATAATTGGTCAAACTGTATGTGCCTCTGTTTTGAAATGCCGTTGCAAGTGATGGCTTGAAAGGCTTTTCTATTTTTTCCCCACGTGGAGAACAGTTACCCCCTGGCAGTATTTTCTGTTCTCTTCCCACGCCTCTTTAACAATACCGTGAATTGTGTTGCAAACTATTGCAATAATTGCCCGTTTGGACCATTGTGCCACAGGAGACACTAATCCTTGTACACAGAAACATGAATAAAGATGCACATATCCTGCCCTGGGGTACAGGTAAAAGACTAATACAGTATGTAGCATAAATGAATAACCTCTGCCCCTCTGAAACCAAACAAATTCAGCTGTCTCTGTTTAGAAATAAGACTTATATGGGGTTCTCTATGATGCAATATTTCAGAAATGTTGGTACCAGTGAAACATGTCAATACCAAACACCAAAATATTTTCTAAATGGTACAAGGCCCTGATACAAAAGTGAATACACCCTCTAAGTGTCAATAAACTGCTTGTGCTTAAGGGATCCGGGTCTCTTGAATCTTCTTCCGATAGCTCACTAGTTTTCCCATTACAGTGAAGTACTCTACATGTTTAATGAATTTCAATTTTCTCACCTTTCCATGTGGAGTGGGTGGGTTCGGTGGGTGTTTGTTTATGCCGAGTACTGTACTGAATGTAGTCCTATTCTGTTGCAGAGTTCAGCACCATGGACAGCGCTGGCGCTTTCCAGCCCGAACACTTTGGTGTCCATGGTGCTGAACTTTCGCTGAATAGTATTTCATGATTATAGTCATCTGTACATGTCAACTAGCACCACGGCGAAATTAACTTTTCCTTGGACCCACGAATGACTGATGATGTTTGAACTCAACGTCAGTCTTTTGGCCCATTTGGTCGGCCTGCAACATAACACTGTTTTTGAGACCATTTACTAAATCAAAGCACACATCCTTGTAGGCGGGTGTCTAATATCGATTCTACATTTACCATTGGTCCTACGGTGGGAACTCTCTCTTCATCCCCGGGTTGAGACGCACACAGCCTATGTCTCATGACCCTCGATGATTATAGGGCTACAGCCCAGTTGCCTGCGGGAACAATCTCACCATCCCTGAGGATTCCCACTTAAAACGAGTCACAAAAATATAGCTAGATGAGGTGATTTTCGTTTTGATGTGATTGTTATGTGATGTGAAACATAGCAGAGCCATATATATATATATATATATATATATATATATATATTAACAAGCCTGCTCCATGCATGTCTACAATGTCCTATGCCTCCAACATAAAATCAACATAATCACCCTCGGCTGTCAAGCCCCTGATGAGTCTGCCCTGCACAAAGCCTATATGCAGCTTTACCACCAGGCTGTTGTATCCTGCCCCCCCCCCCCCCCCCTTCCTCTCCTCCTCCTCCACATTCAGCGCTCCCTCTTGCGCGCGCGTTGAGCACCACCACCACCACCACCACCAGCAGCAGCAGCAGGAGCAGTAGTAGCAACGGCTTCTGCGCTTCTCCGACGCACCATCGGAGATGAGCATCCCGGTCCCATAGGCTGTCAAGGATCACTCTCGACATCTCCCCGCAGGACCTCTGCGGCCAGGCTCCCGACGCAGCTCCGCGTGTCGTCGGTCTGTCGTCCCCCGGTTCGTAATTTGTCAGACTCGGCGCTGCGTTTGGCAGGGATGCCCGCAGTTGACATCTCTTGGCTGGGAATTTACTTCGGAGGTGATTTTGTATCCGCGACAACTGTCAACGAGTGGTAGAGCCCTGTCGACACTCGGGCGGGAGGGGATCTCCATGTTTTTCGGTGCATTCGTCAGCGCACTCTCGTGCGTCTAAGACAAGTGGTGCAAATTAAAGGTGAACAGGGGGTTTGAACCAGAGGGCTGTGTGACAGGAGATCGTTTGGATGACGGACACCGGACGCCAATAGCTCTCCCCCTGCAACGCCAATCTCTGCGTCCTCGGAATATTCTTACACAGGCACTGTTGCAGAGTAGAAATATAGAAATCGGATTTTTTTCACTGTTTGCAGACAGCCACAGGGCGAGTGAGTTCGCCCACTGCAGGGGCTTTTGCGATTTTTTTTTTCGTGTCTGCTCTGATTTTGAAACACAATTTCCCTGCCGGACGGGTGTCTGAGCATCCCAGACGAGCCCGACTTTGCGATGCCCGAACAGTGAGCGCACGGTGGGATCGCGCTCGGTCACCCTTGCACGGTAGCATGGCTCCAGCCCGGAGGGACCGCAGCGGCTGGGAGATGCTCCTCCCGACGGGATGCCTGCTCCTCTCCGCCCTGCTGTTTCACCCGGCCCTGGCCAAGGTGTGCAACGACCGCACCAAACACGGACAGGACAACAGCTGGTTCGCCAGGGACGGGGAGAACTTGCCCATCATGGTCCTGATGCCCATGAACGAGTCGGCCCTGATGAGCGGCATCAGCCAGGGGATCGAGCCGGCGGTCCAGCTGGCCATCCAGCACATACGGGAGTCCAGGAAGTACTCGTTCTCTCTCATCACCAAGATCTACGACACCGAGGTAAACGGGCGGACCTGATCGTTGCAGTAGGCGGGTGCTCGCCGGCCCTGGTGTGTTGAACACAAGTCGCATGGCCATGGGTGCGCGCGCGCGCCTGTGTGTGTGTGTGTGTGTCTGTGCACGTGTGTGCACGCGCGCCATTGCCCCCGCAGCGCACCGCCACCGTGCGTGTGCGCGTCCGAGGGGTTCAGTTGTGTTTGGAATCTGTGCAGCCTCGTTGTCACTGCGCAAAAGTCAACTGCCCCCCCCCCCCCCCCCCCCCCCCCCCCCACGGTGTCAGCGCCCGTTTCCCCTCCTGGTCTGTCGCTGATCGCTGTGAGTGTGTGTTCCAGAGGGCTCTGCATCACCCGGGCACCCCGGAGGACGTCTTAATGGTTCTACCGCAATCTCACGATGACGCGAGGTTACCAACATGCGTGATAATACCAATGTCATTTTCACCGCAAACTCCGCATTCGGTCTCTGTCTTATTCTAAAGGTGTGTGTATGGCGTGGTGCTGTAAAGGTTTTTTCAGTCACGAGTCCAGTGCACCTTTCGCCGGTCCAGGGGCCGGTTCTCAAGGTGCCTGAAGGGGGCGGTAACTGGATGCGTATAGAAGCCTTTCGGAAGGAGCCGATTCTCAAAGCGTTCGAGCTCCTAACTAAGATCTGTGTATTCGCCAGCGACAAAAGTAGTAGAGGCTGCACCTCTTCAGCTAAAGTCCTCTTCACGTTTAGTTATGGTTAAACCCCTACAGTCTTTGACAATGTAGGCGTGTTCACCATAATGTGTTTTACACTTGAATTATTGGACTCATCCAACAATACTTAAAGTGGCCTTCACTGATTCACGTGCTTTAAGGACACATTTGAGCTGATTCATATAACATATAACGCTCTGATAAAGGTTTATAAATGATTAATCTATTTTACAACGTTAAGTTGATTCAGGTTTGTCTTATTTAATCAACTCCTGCCGCTTGTGCCCTTTAGACTGTAGTAATGTTTTGGGTTTTTAATTCAGAACGGTATGTGCATACTCTCCGTGTGTCCGTGTGACAGAGCAGCCAAATGTCTGTTGACAGAGGTAAGCCCTCACATGCAGCAATGCGCTCAGACCATGAGATTAATATGCTCTTATGAGAGTTATGATTTTCCCCTTTTACTCCCTGGGAGAGAAAGATGAGCCGGAAGCAAGAGGTCAGTGGGCCAGCCTGACGTGCGCTCACTGGGAATGTATGATAGTGATGCCAGCTTTCTAATACTGGGAATCAATGGGAACTTGTGAGAACAGTGTTATTCGATGACTTTGTGGTCAAAGGCTTAACTCAGTTACACCATGGTACTGCCAACCCCATGGTATTTGACATTTGTTTTGTTTAAAGGAAAGCTTAAAATCCATGTCAAAATTCAAGTTCTTTTTTTCAAATGTGGAAAAATGTAATTATTCCATATCTGCACTAAAACTTTCAGTGGTTTTCCTTCAATAACAAATGTTTGCTCACTGCACTGATACATATAGAAATATATACTCTGCACTATTCCTTTTAGCAGACCTTCTAGACATGTATTTGTCGTTTCGAGATAAATTTCTTGAAGGAGGGGTGTTGGCCTGACGCGCCCTGTTGGCTCTGGCTTTAATAACGTTGCCAACAACTTAAGAGTATATTTACAAGCTACTGGAAACCATCTGGCTCAGGCTGACATGGTTTAAGTCAACAATTGACCGCAGAGAGCGCCGTGAAGTGCATGCGGCAATTGCTGTATTACTGCAACAGAATGGTATTAGAATGTGTATTTACAGAGAATAATAAAGAAATCATCAGAGACTTCAGAGAGAGAAACATGATTTCAATAACATGTTAAGTATATGAGAAGCTATTATTGTTTGTTTATATTGGATGAAGTGGGCTGGAGTGATCAGTGTCTCAACACTCCTGGGCATATAGAGATAGAGAAGACCTTTGCCCGGGGCAGGGTTATTGTTGTAGTGTTGACTATATTGGTTTTAGAGCCTCTGACATGTTTATGGGAGCAATAATATGGAGTTAGTGATGGCTGTTAACACTTTAGCATACATGCGTTCATTATACATTTATTGCCACATAATCTCTTGCTTGCACATGAATAAAAGTCCTGAACACACACACATCCACACATCCACACTTGACACAGCTTTCCACACATACCACATGCTTATGTCAGGAAACAATATATGCATCAGCGCGTTCGTTGCAGCTAGCAGCAGGCCAAGTGTGTGTCTGTGTGGTGTTTGTACCCGTGTGTGTGTGTGTGTATGTGCGGGCTCTGGGATTTAGCCTGGCAGATGTAAGTAATCAGTCCCTGAGCAGAGGCTCTTTATCCCTTTATCCCCTGTCGGTGGAGCCATGGGTAGACTGAGCAGGCCCAGTCCATTCCCTGGTGGTGTGGAGCTGGGTGGTGGTGCTGATGATGGGGATAGTGAGGCACTGGGGGGCTGTCCCATAGTAAAAGGCCTGAGAGCGGAGGCTGTGTGGCTGCTAGATTGAGGAGGTTGGAGGAATGAAGAAGCAGCAGCTCCTACAAGTACAGCAGATGTCCTGACGTGGACTGTCTGGAGGAGATGCTCAAATGTGAGAAGGTGTGAAACTGGTCTGATCAGGCGGAGGAAGATGTTTCAACCAGAGCACTGCAGGTAGAAAAGAAGCAAGATGGATTATATCAACTGGGAGGCTTAGTGCCGGAGCCGGAGTTGGTCCTCCACTTGCAGCTCTGGATGTGTGAGTGTGGGTTTTAGTGTAACTGAGGACTGATACTGTAACTGTGCAGGCTTAGGGGATCAAAGCTTTGGAGAGGACGGCAACACTGGAAGAGGATGGAAGGGAGACTTTGGCCAGTGAGCGCGTTCTCCTAAGCTATGCTAGTTCACAGGTTTATAGGATGTGTGACAGGCCCCTAAGAGGGGCCACAAAGAATAGTGGACCGTGGTAGACTAAGTTTTTTGAAAATCATTGCCATCTTGTGTTGAGCTTTACCTTATCAAACAACACATGGGCTACACTATTTCCAAAACTGTTGAATAAGAAAAATATTTGGATTTGGATATCATAAACAAATGCGATTCTAACATTCTCCTCATCCCATAAAGGCATTTTACTCCTCTGTACATGACGCAAAGTACAGTTATTCTGTTAAAGCTTGGAGGACCGTTGTGAGGCACGAGGACCGTTGTGGGATATCGAGAAACACTGGTGAAAGCTGCTGTGTCAGAGACCGAGGGGAATCAGGAGAGAGTAGGAAAATGAAAGTCAGAATACTTTCATTGGGCCTCCTCAAAGTTTCGACCACTGAGGCTGTCACTTAAGTTTGAACAAATGAGAACGAACACGTAATTCTTTCAGACTAACTTAAAATCAAAGCCCATTGAAGAAATGCCTCACTCAGGGGAAAAGCTAACAGCTGACATCAGATTTGCCGTTGGGGTGGTATTAGGTAGATGGATGGATAGATAGATAGGTAGTTAGGTAGGTAGGTACTTTATTGATCCCAAGCTGGGGCATTCCGGTAACTCCAGGCAATTATGTTTTGAGAGGTCAGCAAACAGCCTGACCTTTTTCCAAAATGATTCCATCCCTCCGCCCCCCCTCAAAAAAAAAAGAAAAAGGAAAAATTTGCTTCCATACAGAACACCTCGTGTGATTTGGAGCCCGGCTCACCACCTCCATTTTGCATTTACAAACAGAACAACAACCGTTGGGTCGCACAGTGACAGTGCAGTTTCCAGACCCCCCTTGGAGAAGAAGGCACAGCCTTTTTGCCCTTAGATGCTGTGGATTTCACATGTCGGTAAAAAAACGTTGTTTAATCTGTGAATACAAAGTGACAGCCCTACCAACCATGCGTCTGCAGTGATTCAACACCTTTTGTCAGTTGTGGAATGGGCAAATGATATGCGATAACATGTGATAACAGAAAAGTATGAAAAAAAGGATATGATGTTGTGGCTGATGCCCTTTCTCAAGTGCGATATTTTTTTTGTGTGCATAGTGCTTAAATTAATAAACAGTGTGTTTTTTTAAATGGGTGGGGGTGTTACATTACCCCACAGGTAATGTGTAACTGATAAAGTGAGACAGTAATGTGTGTTATGTTGCTGCTTAGGATTTGTGGACCACAACTCTACTTCCTCCTCTCAAATGTTATTGGTTTGTGAATCTTAGGACCTGCATGCAAGCACAATCCATCTGGGGTCTGCGGGAGTTTGTAGCTCTCTTGTAGGTTGTTGTTTTTTTAAGGTCAGAGAAGTATTCATTTAGCTGTGAAATATCAGTTAATCAGTTATTTTAAACTGTTTCTCTATTGCCATTATTGTTACATTCATCCCCCCCCCCCCCCGGTTTTTGTGTGTTTTGACTTTATTTTTCTTTAATATCCCCCATCGTCACATCAGAGGTAGATGGTCTCATTTGAGGCGACAGACAATTTTGATATCAGCTCTTGGAAACTTTCCCTGGCTTTGTGATCATTTTAATGAAAGCAGTGCCTGTTTCTTAGTGAATCTGCTCCTTTGCTATCACGTTTCCTGTACGTCAACAGCCAGAAGAGTGAACATGTGTATTTTAAAGGGAGATCAATACAACCACAAAGACACAGAGTCTAGAGTTGGACGTGTGGATCTTGCCCATGTACAATTTACAAGATACAGTATGCAGATGGGTATTTATAGAATGTGACCGTGAAAAACGATGGGCCTCCTGAGACTGTTAGCAATGACCCATGTGCAGATACTGCACACAGATATGTACAGTATAGACCGTTTCCCCTGCTCTCCTCAGAGGACCAGATGCAACATGTCACATTTGTGCCCTGGGTTAGGGTTAGGCGAGCCTGAAACTGCTGTACAGTACACAATACACAGGAGGAGGAGCCCCAGCGTAGGTAAGGCGTTCTGTCATTTTGTCAGAAGCAGTTAGGTTTTCTGTGAAAAGGCTTTTCAATAATGGCGGTGAAGGCGTTGTTAAGCACAAAGGTCCCAAGTCAAGGCGAGCTGGTTCTGGGCTGTTGGCTTTGTGAGGGCTGAGGAGATGTTGTTTTTTGAATCATTCATCTACAGTGCAAGCTTTTTATACATTTATTCACAACGATGACCCTTTGCTGACAACTCACACACTGTACCTCACCTCAGAGTTTTTTGTGTAAAATCCTTTGACATGGGCCAAATGAAGCAGCACCTTGTGGACATTTTTTGTCACAGTCTCATATTTCATGTCACATATTATCTAAATCTCTGACATCTACTCAGCACAGCAGCAGTGACCCTGGGGGGGGCTGGGTATAAACAAATGATACCTGTCACTGTTCCTAGGAGGGGGGGATATTCAGGGATAGTAGAGAAAGCAGCCTGCGACAGTCTGGGTACTCTCCAGCCATACAGAAAGTGCTGAGTGTGGCTGTATTCACTGACCTGACACAGATAGTGGGGATCAATGTGCAGCGGCCCTTCTCATGGAGCGAACAGGATCTCAGGGGAGAATCAGAGAGAGGCGAGAGAGAAAGATATGTGTAGGGTTGTGAGATGGAGATCCCCAAATAGGATTATATCATCTTCTGTGCAGGAAGAGGAAATGGTCTCCTAATTCATATTGGATCATAATGTAATGCCATTTGCGTTGTTTCTCTTAGGCTACATAGTTTAATGGCTTTGTGGGGGGAAAAAAGCAATTACTGCATGCAATGAGGTATGAGCATTAGATCAGATAGAGGCACCCAAGATTCTGTGTTATTACATGAGCAATACAATTTTGCAGGTTCAAGAGAGTATTGTGTTTATATCCTTCTAATGTTTTTTGTCTGATTCACTGCAAATTAGAGAAACAAGGATCATTGTTCTATAAAACCACTACTGTACATTTGAGCATTAACTGCTGACCTTTTGTCTGAGTCAGGCTTCCAGTGGCCTGGAGGGCTTGAGCAAGATAACCAGAAACGTGAACTTTCCCGATTAAAGAGGCTCTCATTTGCCCCGAAGCTGCTTTATTACTGATACTCGTACACACAGGCACACATGTAATGTAGCCCATAAATGAAAGAAAGACGTATGTTTGCTGCACTAAAAATGTTCATGCAAATATACCACTGCACACACAGACCTGTCTCCTCCCCCAACACACACACACACATCCACACATAGCACATACACTCCCGCATATGGTCATGGCTGTTTTCACTTGGCGCCCCTGCATCACCGCCTGAGGTCACGACAGTGTTGTCAGTTGAGCAGTGAAGCAAAGTGTTGTTCCGTTCCACTAAAAATGGAGGCACATTAGCAGACTGTGTTATAGCACAACATTTATTATTATCCCCCGCTCTAACCTCGATAAAAAAATAAGGTGCATCAATCATTTGAAACATGAAATGACTCTTTGTGTGCCATATATTTTTAAAAATTCCCCTACATACTTGTCATGAGCACTATGACGTTCATCATGTGCTTCATTTAATCTGAGCCAAAAATGTAAAATAAATCTCATGACAAAGTAAATGGATGACGGAACGATCGCATTAAAAGCAGTAAAAAAATAAGAGAGACAGTGCATCTCTCAGGCTTTGTCAATCAATTAATCAAATTTGATTTGTACAGCCTATCTTCACAAGAGGCCTCATATGCCTTGACAACATTTTCAAGGTGTGATATCCTCTGTCCTTAACCCTCCATTAGAGTGACGAAAAACTACCCCCCCCCCCCCCATTGATCATAGAACAAAGTCTCCTTGCTAATATTTTAACCACACAATGCTTTATTTGTAATGATATTGGTATTCCGAGCATAAAATTCAACTGGCGACTTCAAGTGTGACAAAAAACAAATTAGCCTTCTGGTGAACACCTTGCATTTGCCTGGAGTCGATGACAGTGTGTTTGACTGAACCTCACTGTACTGCAAGTATGTTGCTAATTGGACCGTGCAAGAGAGTGTTCCGCCTTATCTCTCGTCTTGGAGTCCAGGGCCTGGTGTACTGGCCAATTTGAGGGCTGCTCACATGAGAGAGGCAATGGTCGAAATTCAGTTTTTAAAAGCACCTCGTGGAAGTCCCATCGGTCGCTCGCAAAGTGGTTCAAATGTGCGTGTGTTTTGTCCGTGAGCGCTGCTGCAGGTTGGCAAAGGAGAGGAAGCGTTACAGCAGATGTGTGGGTGGAGGTAATGATGTGAACGTATCGGTGGCTGCTGAATGTGATTCTTTAAGATGAACCCAATCGCTCCACACTAAAAATAAGACTATTACCCTGGAATTCAAAACAGCAAAACGATGATGTTAAGATGTCCTTGCTGTAACTTTTCAGATTGGTAAATCTGCCTTATTGTAACAGACTGGAGCCTAATTTATATTTTTGAACTGGATAATTAACAGCCATTGTCGGCCTAGACTCATTCATGACTGCACTGCGGTCGACGCCATCATTTAGGTGGTGTAAAGAAAGAGCACAGTATACATCAGGGTCAGGCAACCTCCTCTACAAAAAGAGAAAGTAATAATCATAATAACAATAGCATGCCAACACATTTAAATACATAACATGGTACCTCACCTGAAAAGATCATCATAGCACCTAAGACTCTGCATATGTAGCCCTGAATTACTTTCATGTCAATTACAAACAGGCAACACGCTTGTGTAGTCAAAGCTTTAATGAATTCAGTTTGTGATAATCAATTAGGTTTCAAATGAATTTGTCATTGTCAAATTTTAATCTTCATTTCTTTTGTGCCATCCTATTGTGTTTTCTCAGCAGATGCTCTGAGTAGACATCTGTTGGCATGCCCCCTCCTCATCATCCTTTCTCTTTCGTTTTCTCTGCTGCCGTCGAGATGCACAATATTCCAAAAGGCGGTGAACCAGGCATCTGGCTGCCATTAACATTAAACAAACAGTTACTCTCCGATTCACACGGCTGTACTGTGGTGCTGAGGGAGGCACACCCACTGGGAAATCACCCAGGAGATAGAAACTGGGTGGGAGGAAG
Source organism: Scophthalmus maximus (assembly GCF_022379125.1). Lineage (NCBI taxonomy): Eukaryota > Metazoa > Chordata > Actinopteri > Pleuronectiformes > Scophthalmidae > Scophthalmus > Scophthalmus maximus. The sequence continues at coordinate 5,196,114 of NC_061536.1, read as the reverse complement.
GATGACGAGGTGGGGGAGCTAAAAAAACGAAAACTGGGACTTGAGGAGGATGAGATAGGAGAGGTGGAGAGTGGAGACACAGAGGGTGAGGTAGATAAACTTTTGGGGAAAAAAACAACAGTTTTAAAGTAGCGATAGACAAGATCTGGGATGAGGCTGAAAATCTCCAATCTTCATTCACTGCTGCCGAAAATGCTGTCAAGATGGCTGCTGCCATGTTGAGTGCAACACTTAAGTCCGTCTGTCTGCTACTGCTGCGGCATCTATAAAGCTGCCATTGATCCCCAGCCAAGCCATTTGCACAGACAATTAACACAGAGAATGTTATCCGCTGCTATAGGTTGTTTTCCGCTGAAAGAAACAACAGTCCTTTCTATAAGTCAGCCCCCCCCTGGAGAGAGGGGCGGGGGTTGTATGAGATGTTCATATGTTTTGATATTGCTTCTGTTTCTAATGCGGTTTGACCTTTAACACTTAAACAGAGCAGACTCTGTCCAAGGTGCTGCTATTCCAGATGACCTTTTGAAAAGAGGACCTGTTTTCCTCTCAATATCGCCTTTGTCAGCCATTATGATGCCTTAATCCTGGAAATTTTACACCCCTCCCACTCATCACGGTCTGCTTCCTTCACTCCTCCAACACCAGCTCACACGCACACACACGCACACACACGCTCACAGGCACCACCTGATTCACCTCTGTGCCTCTCTGTCCCTTTCCTGTGAGTGGACAGAAATGAAAGGATTACCGTGGAGAGGGGTGGGGCATTGTCATTAGAGATTGGACAAATACTCGGTGCATGTCCCTGTCTGTCGCTCTCAAGGGGGCCCGACAGAGCAATAAGCAGAGAGAGTCTGTCCTCGTCAGTCCTGTAATTACATTAAGGCTCATGTAATTCTTGGCCCCCAAGAAAAAGAAGAGCCAACCACAGTCTGCTTCTCTGGAAGGTTTTTTGTGCATTGGTACATGTGTATGAGGATGCTTTTTGCTGGTGCTTGCATGGCTCCACAAAAACAGTATGTGTTTGACTGAGGGTTGGTGTGTGCGCCTGTGCATTTGCTTCATTCTAGCATCACACAATGTGTTTGATTATAGCATGTGTGCATCCAGTTCC